>NW_025544748.1:94839-191632 GCF_011800055.1 Colletotrichum gloeosporioides | reverse complement strand
TAATATAATAAACTATAGATATATATAAACTAGTAGTAAACTATAAATAACTAAGTATTATCTATATAGTAATAAACTCTTATTTAATATTATAAATAAACTAAGCTATTAGGGGATTTATTACTTTAGTTAACTATTAGAGCTATTTACTCTAAAGAACTTATATTAAACCCCCTAATATATTTTTATATTACTTAGAGTTATATAAAACCTATACTAAGTAGATATATAAAGCTATATTATAAGTCTCTTCTTCTATTCCTTAGTAATATTATTTTAATCTCTTATAAGATTTATTAATTAATTAGTATAGAGATAAAGTAACTAACTAAGTTAGTAATACCTCTATAAGTAAATTAACTACTATAGAGGTATTAGATATACACCTTATATCTCTATTATATAGTTATATATTTAAATACTACTATAACTATAATAATTAATAGTAATTAAGGTATTAGCGATAGGTTTAATACGTTTTACGTGTGATATAGTAAAATACACGTTATAGTATAAAATTAGCTTTTTTTTATGTTTTTGTATAAGCGGGGAAAAAAAGGGGGGGCGGACGCTGTTAACGTAATAGACTGTAGCTTGGATATTGGGTAAATTAGCTTTTGAGGCGGCAGCGGCTGACTTGATGCATAAGAACCCCTGTTCATATTTGGAGACCAGTAACGCAATCACGCACCAATCGCGTTTCCGTGTAACCAAAGACAACGTGGAATACAGAATATGAGATATGATTAGGTATTGAACGAAAGATTTGTTGGTCGTAAGCACATTGCAAGTATTTTGATGTTCATACCATGGTCTAGACTATAGGTACAGGTCAGGCAATAACTCCTCGCCTTGGGAAAGGGACCAGAACACTTCTTTTCTTTTTATTCGTTTTCTACCTGCCGATGGACCCCAGCTTGCGAATTGAATTTGATAAACCCCTTGTTTGCGCGCCCAAAATGTTGTCGAAGACCGTCGCAAGCCCCTTGCAGGACAATCTCGGCCTTCGAGGGGCTGCTATTGCACGACTCGGGCAACCTGACCGTCACCATGGAATAACTCATCGTCGGATATCATTCCTCGATGAATTGGAATTTTCCCAATCTCTTGTGCATTAATTGACTGGGTTCATTATTAAGATACACCAGCTTCCACAACTTTCAGAGATGTATGGAGATAACAGCGTCGCTAACATGAACTTTGTAAGCCGTGCAGTCCTCTATATACCCGTACCATCAAACTGACAGCATCAAGCATCTCTTTCTCAAGCTTCCGGTCGAGCTTCGCGTAATGATCTGGCGTTTAAGCCTTCCGAGGACCCGAGTCGTATCAATTCGATGTAGCACAACCTCTCTCTTCGAAACGAACGATTCAAGCTGGGGGACCTCGCCAGCAATGATACCAGCCAACTTACACACCTGCCGCGAGTCGAGGCAAGAGGCTATGCGATACTATAACTTGCGTTTCGGGGTAGCTGGTCCCCCCAAGATATTTTTCGATCCTCGAATAGACATACTGCACTTCGGTCCGGCGAAGGGATTCATGGCATCATCCGCGCATTATTTTACTGCCATGTCTCTGTGCAATCCGACGGACTTAGGTGCCGTCAGATACTTAGCGATCGACGACTCCATACTGGGCAATAGCACAGTCAAAGGCGCTGCCTCTAATTTGGCTGCGCGAGCCATCCGACAACTTGCAATGCGCATGCCGGAGCTGAAGGGGCTGGTGTTCGTGCGAAACCAAGCTACTTCTATTACCATCAAAGAGGCGGAAGATCATTGCATAGAACTTCAAAGACTGATTGATAGCGCTATGGGCGAGGTTTCTAGCGAGTTTACGGACTGGGAAGCTCCTCCGTGGTGTACGGCAAAGGTGGCATCAGGTACAAATGCTGCGAGAGGTCAGACGTAAAAGATTCTAGACAATAAAACCGAATCAGCTATAAAGAATTTGCATCGTGTTGGGCTCCGGTGATTCAATACCTCCGAGTCGTCACTTGAAGTCCATGCATATTCCTGAAAGCAGCGTTGAGCCACAGTTGTCCGAGTGTCGAGAACACTATCCCGCCAGATTCGTGGGGTGGTCTTCGTGCGAATGCAAACAGAGTACGTAGGCCTGAATCGTTTTCAGCTGTCATTATCAACCATGTGTTTGTGTATGAGCTCAGCTTCAGCTTTGATGTACCCATGGACGGGTATGCCTAGTTCCGACAGCGTGATATAAAGGTGAAGTGAGCTTCCAGCTGGACTGTATTCCTGCATCAATACCGACCACCACTTATTTCGAGGCTGCTTTTACCCTACAAAATATGTCTCTTGTTCACATCAGACCCAGACCAGAGCCTAACGGACCAGTCATCAGAGAATTATTTCATTCCGGAGCTGCGGCGTTTATACGACGAATACTTCGGCAATGCGCTGCTCAATCATACCGGGAGTTTTTGATTGACATCTTGGCGGCGCTTTCACCTGAATCTGTGCGGAGAATTTCTCTGTTCTGGCAGAGGATTGGGTATAGTCACAAGGACTGTATCTACCTAGACGTTCGCAACAAGCTCTGGAAAAGAGATAACTTTGCCGAGATGGTGAGAACAGAGGCTGCTATTGTAAGTCTGCCAATTTGATAGGGTGGCATAAGAATATCGCTAATAAACAGTCTTAGATGCACATGTGGTTTGTTATTGCGGTCCTGGCAAGCGGTGATGGTGATGGCATGGAGCCTGTTGACGCCGTTGTGCTTGACCTTGCACGACGCAGTTATTTGGAAGCTCAGGAGACATTTCGACAGGCTGGTTTCTGGCTTTCGAAGTCACGATGAGTATCCATGGATGCTGGTGGTTCCTCGTGGTTCACCTTCCACGTCATTTGTGCTCATTGGCATGGTCGTTCTTTGCCATCATTACCTTTCAAGGCTTTGTAAAATAAACTGTTGATCTGATGTACTGTTCTACAATCCAGGATGGATTTCACTTCACCAGATCAAATCCATGGAATCTGGCGTAGAGCTGAGCATGCCCCTTTACGCACACGGGGAAAACAAGAGATGGGGAAAGATGCGGGCAGCACCATGCGTTGACCACATCCCCCTCCGCCTAGGGTGGCATCATCAACCGACGCAATGTCTCAGCTCGAATGTTACAAGGATCCATGCGAGGCCCTGTTGGGCTGGTAGTGTCTGCCCAATTACCCATCATCCTAGCGCTACGCAAAACAAGCTCCAGCCGCCCTTCCACGCGGCGTTCAAGGTTCGGTCGAGAACGGCATGCCAATTCTACTAATTCGTCGCAGGTTGACCATAGCGTGGCGTACGTAGAGTTCGGGATCCTTTCACCGACTTCCACTCCCTTGCTCATGGTCGCTAATCGGCATGGGGCATTGGCATTCGAAATTGTACGACATGTCGCCGCCAGAAAGCTGCATATGCCCAATCTTAGGATCGCAGAAGTCCCAGTTTCGTTCTTATCAGGAGCTTAGTACACAGCTCAGTGCAGCTTCAGCCGGTTAAAGGATCAGATATATAAGGCTTGCGGTGTTTGAGGTAGGACGCAAATGTACGGCGTGGAGAACCTGGTGCAAGATCCCAACTCAGCAGCGACACGCTATTCTGCACTCACAACATGAACCATTATCAACGATACCGAAGAATGACCGACGATGAAGAGAGAGCTTCCAGCCGCTTGTACCCGGCTGTCAGAGACGAGCTTTGCGAACGCTCAGGGGTGTACACGTTCCAGGAAGGATCAAACATTGTCATCAAGCTGGCAGAAAATATTACAATGCCAAAGCAAAGATTTTTCAGAATCGTTGCAGAGTACAAAAGGTTGAGAGCTCTTCGGCACAGTACCAGTCGCTGCCCAAAACATTCGGCATTTCGATCCTCTCCGCTGAACCCACACAATGACACCACCTGACAACAACTCGAGGACAAACACCATGAGCAACTACGAGGAAGGGCTGCTGTAACGATGCTACTTTTACTCATTGGAATGCGGTTGCAGCCTCCTTGTTGGATGTGGGTCTGCACCAGCAGGACAGCTGCAACCTGACGTTTTCGGAGATATTATTCGTGTGGTGTGGCAAGAAGTCTTAGCAATCTCGGCAGATTCAACAAGTTTCCAGTTGGCGTTGACTGACACAACCTTTCATCCCTGGAATAAAGACCGCCTCAGTACATTACTAGCCATACACAAATGATCATCTACAATTTCGTCCCTCCATCTGTTCGCTTGTTTGCGGTTCAAGAAAGGCTTGCGCTTCACGCCCGCAAGCTCTCGCTCAAGTAGACACGAACAGAGGTATACGGGGCGCATGCCGGTTTGGCAGGATGATCACTACGGAGCGGGGCTTCCAATGCTACCTTAATCCCCGAACACGGGATTAGGCCGGGTTCCCCGGCACGGGCATGTCAAGGGTCGGTCCAACCGGCTCCTAATGATTCCCTCTGTCCGCTGCAGGTGAGACGCACGTCAATGTACGGCACGATGTCTCAACGTCTGTGCATACGTCCGTAATTGTGGAACATTTGCATTTCTGTCACGACATCCCGTGAACGGAGGTAGTCTGTTTACGGTCTTACCGCAGCATGCTTCCACTGAGAATGGGGCCGCGAGGATCTCGCACTCGGACTTGGGACGGCAGCAGTCAGCTTCAGCTCTAGCTAGGAGTTTCGGAACAACTTTCATGCTCGTTCTCATTCACTGCTTCTTCCCCTGTTCCGAGTCAAGTCGAAGGCAAAATGATCGGACCGAACTCCCGAGGGTCTGATCTGTGCTGGCGCCAGCATGAGACGGAGTCTCGCACGATTGCAAACTATTTAAACAATTTCTGAGATCCATGGATATAATTCCACCTTCTGGTTCATGTCGATCCTATATCAACCTCTAGTCATACCCCGCTCGGTAGCTAGATAATACTACGGACCTTCGCCTATTAATCCCGTGCATCTCAAATGCCATTTCCACCCTAAAGTCATTTTCTATTTTTGGCTAGAACCTTTCTCATTTCTTTGGAAGACAGGAACTTCCGGATATCATTGACCATGTCATCGGGACATTCAAGAGCTGGAAAATGGCCGCCACGTTCATGCTGGCGCCAAAAGGTGATATTCGCAAGTTGCTTAGCCCAATCCTTTGGGCACTACAGACGCAGAGTTAGCGAAGTAAACACAACACATTTGTCTGAATTGTACTGACTGGCAGGGTCTCTCCGGGAAAGATGCTCACGCCCGTGAGAACCTTGAGATGCCCGTCAAAGGCCTTATCAGCTTCCCGCTTATGTCCAAACGCCTCTCTGAAGAAGCGCAAACCTGGGGTTGCCCCTTGGATCCAGTGCATCATGACCAAGTTGATGACGTCGTCGTTGCTCAACGCTTCGGGTACATCTACCCAAGATTGAAGCTTCTCCACGAACCACGCCAGCAGACCAATGGGGGAGTCGCCGAGTGCAAAGCCCAAAGTCTGAGGCCGTGTTTCCTGCATGTCGATGTATGCGCTCTGGTCTCTGTGAAAGACACTGCGAGTCCTCAAAAGCCTCTTTTCGTACTTCGAGTAGAGTACCCTAGACATATGCAAGCGAAAATAAGCAAAGGGCGCAGCACCGAAAGTTGGAGTGGGGGCCGGGAACGTATTGAAATGTTGCGCTCGTACAACACTAGGGTGCTGAATTGCGATCCAGCGAGTGATGAAAGCGCCAAGATCACCTCCCTGAGTTACGAACCAGGGGTAGTTCAAGACGTCAGTCATTAGGACTCTGAACGCACGAGCGACCACTGCAGGGCCGACTCCCGACCTCAAAGGGGCAGGTGAGAAGCCAAACCCAGGTATGGATGGCACAATAACGTGGAATGATGGGCAATTTTCGTTTTCGGGATCGGTCGTAGTCAACTTCTCAATGATCCTGCTAGCTTCAAGAAAGGATCCTGGCCAGCCGTGAACAAATAAGAGCGGGATGGCGTCCGGGTTGGGCGACTTAGTGTGGGTATAGTGCAGTGTGACCAGGCCATAATCAGGAACTTGAATTTTGACAAGGAAATGATTGAACGTATTGTTTATTCGCTCCTATGGCTAGTTAGCCTCAAAATTATGAAGAGAACGTGACAGAGGTGAGCCGTGGGGAACCTGCCTCTTGGTCTTTCCAGTTGTACTCATTTCTCCAATATTCCGCCAGTTCCCGAATGCGGGCGACCTTTGCACCTTGAGACCAGTCATCATCAGCGAAATCCGTTTGCTCTTCGGGAAATCTGCAGTGGAGAAGCTTCTGCTCCGTGACTTTCAGAAGCTCTGAATCGATAGTGACGGAAAAGGCAGTCGGATGGTTTAGCTCGAGTTGACAGTCTTCGACAGGAAGCTTGGGCAACATCATGCCCCGACCAGCTGCTCAGTCGCCGCTTCTATGGTTTTGGTTCCAGAATTGTAAGAATATTGCTCGATTTGGAAGGTGGGTGAGTTGGAATAGGTAGAGACTCCAAATAACTCCCCGGGACAGAAATGCGCAGCTAGACAAAGGGAACGTACCATTTACTCCGAAGATCCGAATGCAAGGTTCTGGGGGATCAAACTATCAATGCATGAATCAATGTCACTGTCAACAACCTGTAGCGCTGACGATACTTCTGTTGTTCCCGCGTTTCGGTCTGCTCTATTCCCTTCGCATTGAGTTGGCTTGCCGTTGTCCCGCATAATCGACCAGCCGACCCAATGACGGCCACAATTCGGAGTTGCCAATGAGACGAATACGTTCAGACAGAATCTGGCGCCACCTAGCACCGTAGGGAAATGAGAGATTCATGCACTACACTTGGTGCATCCTTAGTAATCGCCCTCTGGAAAAAAAGGATGAACCACTTCAGCTGAAGAAAAGGAAATCGTTCGCTGACGGACATGGTATGCACCGGGCAACGTCACCTGATCTATCAGACTGTGATTGGAACCCTTCAAAGACTCGACCATCATCCAGACGATGTTCGTCTTTTTACTGGACCTGGCGCTTGCGCTTGCACTTGCACCTCCACCTCCAGAATCCGGTCCCCACTCGACCGATCGGGCCCTGCCGGCCGGCATCCGACCCCACTCCGGCTTGTATGTTTGGCTCTTGGTGTCGACCGGCCCGCAAATTGCCATCCGGCCGAGACCGATTTGTAATGTTTTCAGCCATCAACCCCGCAGCAACAAGACACGCGATTATCCAGCCTTCATGACGTATTTCTGATGAGCAAGAACGGACTACGCACCTTGAGGGTGTGATATATACCGGACCAACGTCCGTCTACTATCTCTCCATAGCCACCTCACCCATTTCCCTTCACTCTCCATTGTCATCGATAGGTTGTCTTTTTGTCAAATTATCCAAACATGAGTGGAAAAGAATGTCAAGCGCTTGTGGTTGAGGTGCCTAACGGTAAACCATCGTTGGTCAGGAAGTCAATCCCGATTCCCCAGCCGGCATCTAACCAGGCTCTTGTGAAAATCTCACACATCGCACAGAACCCTACAGACGGCAAGTATATGACCCAAATCTTAGAAAGTGATGCGTAATTCTCACATCGGCTCTAGTCCAGTCTTTTGACGGGAATGCCTTTGGCGATGGTGCGGTCCTCGGGTGCGACTTTGTCGGAACAGTCGAAGAGACAGGTGATCAAGTGAACAAGCTCAACAAGGGCGACATCATCGCTGGGCTGATTTGGGGAGGTATGTTGCCTTGGAAGCGTGATACAGACAACTCTGACTTTGTAATAGGAGAAATCAAAGGCGTCGGAGGGTACAGCGAGTACACTGTGGCCGACAACGACATCAGCTTCCGGGTCCCGAAGAACATCAGTCTCGAGGAGGCGGCCACATTGCCGCTTGCTTCCATGACATCATGGCTCGCATTGTTCTCCAAGGATTGTCTTGCGATTCCTCGAGACGGAGGGAAAGATATCTGTGTCCTTATCTGGGGCGGCAGTTGTGAGTTTATTTATCCTTAATATCGGTACAGGCGTGCTCTAACTAATGAAAAATAGCGAGCGTGGGACTTTACGCAATTCAGATTGCCGCGCTTCACGGGTTCAAGGTCATCACAACGTGTAGTCCACGCCACTTCGATCTCGTCAAGGACCTCGGTGCGAAGCATGCCTTCGATTACCACGACGATAATGTTGTCGAGTCTATCAAGCAAGCGGCACCTGGTCTTAAGTACGTCTTCGACACCATCGGCAACAAGTCCTCGTCAGGCTTGGCGTCTCGAGCAATTGATGAGAGAGGCGGCCTTTGCACTGTAAGACCCGGAAAGGCGAACACTGAGGATGTCACCAAGCAAACTAAGGTGACCGATGTGCTTGTCTGGACTGCATTTTTGAAGGACCATCGCTACGGCAGTTTCCATTGGCCGGTAAGTCGTCCTTGTTACATACATATAGAGTCGCATTTCTTTCAGTAACTGACCAAGATAGGCGGATGAGGCGGACCACAAGCTTGGGACTGAGTTCTTCGAGCAGCTTCCGGGTTGGGTCGAGGAAGGCAAGATTAAACCGAATAAGCCCAAGGTCATTCCTGGTGGCCTCGACGGAGTTCACAAAGGATTCCAGGAGTATCGTGATGGCAATATCTCAGCCACGAAGCTCGTGTATAAGATTTGAACTATTGCTGATGGCATGAGGGGCATCACACTCGGCATGTGTATTTCGACCCAACACTGATCTGAAGAATTTCTTTTTGGAAATCCCTGGTTACATGCAGACCGTTTTTTTAGGAAGCACATTCAACTACCTATGAATAAAGCTGCCGAAAATGAAACCGAAACTGGAAGACAAGGAGCAGCATCGTAGTGAAATTTGGTCCCAGAAGGTTGCGGCTGCTAGAGCCAAGAAAGTTGAGAAACTGAAAAGCCATAATCATTCTGCCCTCCTCTCGCCTACCATCAATCCTACTTTCACCTCCTCAGCTGGTGTGTCTGCTCGGTGCTGTGTAAGGCTCTTATCCCCCGCCACAGCAGCTTTCTGGGGCGTGTGATCCAGGAGGACTATCTTGCTCCCGTTTGCGCTGCTCCATTTCTTGCTCGACATGGCAAGATCACTGTCCTCAGGGTACAGAATTGTTGTGAGAATTCTGCCAACAGTCAGTTGCTGAAGACGACGTCGAAGAACATTGATAGTCGATGATTGAGAGATGGAAGTCACGATCAGGACGAGCATGATCGACAACATGACCAGCAGTAGAAGGAAAGCCGGGATTCCGAACGCGTAGTGATACTTAATCCTCCGTCCGAACACCTGGACAGAGATGCTGACGGCCTCGTCTGGTACGTCGTTGATGGAACCCAGTGCTCCCTTTGTTCCAACCACCGCTGACGCCGCAAGATCGGTCCAAAGGAGCTTTATGACTTCTGATATGCGGGTCGCATTAACAGAAAGCGATTGCCACCGTTCGAAGATGGGCATGTTCGACGCGCCTGCCAGATCGAAGGGCCACTCCTTACCGAGAGCTCCTCTGTCAGGACTGTAAGGCAAGAGGAGTTTCATCACGCTTGATGGAAAGTCGCTACCGGGTAGGTTGTACGTTGTGGACCCAAGAGAGGGTTCAAGCTGGCTGAATGAAAGCGAGTCGGAATATCCTGGGATGTGAAACTCCGGCTGCCTGACGGTTGAGACATTAGGGCGAGAAGCGTACTCAGGTGAGATTATACCCCAGATAGGACTGATGCCATCCATACTGAGGCCCGAATCTTCCATGCCCCAAAGGGGGTACTCCTGGGGACTGCTGTAGTTCTTTGGCCTGATGGACGTGACCTTGAGACTGCTGAGCCCATCAGTGCCGTTGACGGTAAAGGTGACTGTCTTTACTATTGCCCGCACAGCCGCAGCGCAAGAGTGAAGGGGAGAAGACCATTTGCTGTGGTTCTCATACACAGCCAGCTTGCTACCTCCATCAACCCTCTGTGGCACACCTCGAAGCAGGCCGCATCCAACGTAAATGTGTGAGATGTTGGCGAGATCTGCGTTCCCGGCGCCGCTGCAAAGTATCTCAACATCTGAGAAGTTTTTGTCATCAACGCCGAATGGATTTGACCAGTTTGCAGCTGGGTTTGCACCAATAGTAAAATGGTTGAGATCCAGGTAACTGCCGAATCTGCCGAGCCCGAGCCCTCGGTAGTTGGTAAGAACGTTTACATCGAGCGGGAACTCTTTACCCAGGTGGGAGTCAACGTATGACCATGCCTTCCTGCCGACAGTTTTGTTACTCGTCGCCGTCACGTTCAAATATGCCATAGTCCAAAAGTTATTGAGCCAGGCTCCTTTGTAGGCTCTTCCATCCAAGTCTGGATTTGCCTGTGTGTTCTCACTGTTGTAGAATGGGTACGTGCGGTTGATGTTTACGAACCCCCCGCGGTCGGTGAGCCTGAGTTTGTCAATGCTCGGAGAAGGGACGGTGTAATTGACTTCGAAGTCGAGCGTCAAGTTCAGCCCAACGCAACTCGAGATTGGCTCAACGAACAGCAGGTCTTCAGACCAGCTAGCCCCTTGATCGATGTTGGTGGGTATGGTGTGGTTCCGGAAACCGATGCCACCGTTAGCCGCGTCAACAATCAAGCCTTCAACGACCTTGATGCTCGGATCCATGATGTGGCTCTCTAGTTGACGGTATGCGCCGACAGCAACCTCGGTGCCGTTATCGACGAAGGCCCGTCTGCTGGTTGTAAGCTGCCGCCATTCAATGTCGAAAAAGTTTGAGATGGTTGTGCGGCCTCTTGTTCCGCTGGAGAATATCTCCTTCGCGATGGGGTGGATCTTGGAATCGATGCCGAAGGGCATGGTGAAGTTCAGGGTGCGGTTGCTTCCGCTGACAATGACGCTGCTCCCAGAGTAAGGGCAGGGTGCCGGCCCTTGATCCAGCAGGCTGTGACCCCAGCTACAAGTACGAGAAAAGTTGTGAAGCCCTCTCTGCGATGTAGCTGCGCCGAAAGACCCGCTGTCTTTGACATACGAGAAGGATCCGAGCCTACTCCCGAGTGTATCGATCTCTTCATAAAGGCCCAGCGGAGTAACAACACCGGCGATGGCGATGAGGACCGCAATGATAGGGACGGCCCAGGAAACGAGAGAGATCCTGAGTCGGGCACCATGGCTTTGGACGGAGTCGGACTGGAGGATGGTGGGCCACCATGTTCGCTGGAGAACACGGCTGGCAATGTTCCTGTATCGATGCTCATTAGTAAGCATTAAGTATTGGGGTACAGAAGGTAGGTAGCTACCATGAGGAATGGAACAGACTTACCAAGTAGCCACGGTCTCTGTGTCTCGGAGGAAACCCGCTAATATCAGAGCGATCGCTGTCGGGCAAAAGATCTGAGCTACAGATCAGGGTCAATACTTGACTACAACCCGCCACTATGGTGGATGGACCGAATCAAACAGTTCTTACCGACAACAATAGCAGCTGCAATGAAACCAGCAACATATCCAACAGTGATTTCATTCATGTCGAAAGCGGGAAACGACTGACAAGTAGAAAAAGTGGACGGCTGTGAAAATGTCGGTGTAAAGAACAGCTCCAAGTAGGACAGAACACCGCGTAACACAAAAGGACCATTGGCGACGGAGGCGGATAACGCAGCTAAATGTCCAACGGCCCAGATACCTTATTTTTAAGCTTCTTCTTTCTGCCCTATCATGCCAAGAACGCCTCATTCTCGCGAGACGCCTAGCCTGATCATGATTATCAGGGATTTGTCGTTCAAGACGCAGCCCTGATTGGGTCAACTCCAGGCAACCTGCAAGCTAGTGCAAATTTGCGCCCATTGCGATGGCGAGATTATTCGAGCTGAAATTTTAGCCCTGCTTTTCATTCGTCATGCTCCTCGACCCTGGCTATTTCACCAATTGCTGGGGGCTGCAAGCGGGGGAATAGACCCCCGTTTCTGACATTTCTATGCTAGACACCCCATCCCTGCCAAGAATGGTATGGAAGCAAGAAGTTTGGATTGTGGCAGTCTTGACGGATTGTAATTGAAGGGCGCACTTCGCTCAGCGGCGCACTGTCTCAGACCGTGACCTTTAGAAAACGTGATGCATTTTTCACCATTTTGCCAGGTATCTGTAACGGCAATGGCTTTGTGTACCATCGAAACTCTGATAGTCTTGCCCCGAACTTCGCGCAGTGTATCTGGTTCTCGAGTTTGTATTCTAGGCTTCGGCTTTCTTTGCAGCGCTGTATATAAACAAGTCGTATCACACACTACACACCTTAGTACAGCATATACGCTTGAACGTAAAGAACATGTACGTATAATGTGCAAAATGGCAAACAATAGCGAGGCTCGGGCGCCGCATCGGAGTCTTATCTCGCTGACTGCTGGATCAGGCTAGTACACCGGCGTATCGGGGCTGACCACTTCGCAGTTGATCAGAGCTGGAGATGGAGATTCTTCAGGTCAGCAATTAACTTTGGAAATAAAGAAGAAGAAAACAATCTAATACATGCCCAGTAAAGCAAACAAATCGTCCAGTAAGAGGAAACAATATGAGAAAACTCAGTCAAAGCACTTTTGCTGGTTTTCGGGTCGGTGAGAAGATTGCAGTGCTCAGACTATGAGGTATATATGGTACGCATGTCTTCCAGAGAAGATAGACAAGCAAGGTTCAACTGTTGAATTTGCCCCTTGCTGGTTGATTTGGACCGCTATTAGTAAATCAACCAAGCGTCATGGTCGTAAGTGGTGAAAACTTAGGTAGGCAAACATGGACGGCACGCTGCATTGTTCATGGAACCATTCCTGGTGAATCCTTTACTTATGGCATCATGAATCCATTCTGTATCACAAGTTGAACGGGACACGCTCAGTTGCATAGTGTCAGTTACGCCTGTCAGAGTTAGTTGTAATACACACATTGCAGTATTGCACGATCATCGGGTGAACTATTTGGCGAACACCTCTTATGAATGAGGCAATCTTTGGAAAGTCTCATCTCTTCCAGTTAGGCGGTTAGCAAGGCAAGAACAGCATGAAGCTGGACATACGCCTACGTCTTTCAAACGGATATTCTTGTCCTATGATGACCATCTAGGATTACTACCCGGCCCCCTTTGGATTGCCACGTGTCAACCTCTCTTCCGAATAGCAACTTAGATGGGCTTGCTCCAATGACGGTATCAATGTTACCAAATCTCAAGGCGGCCGATGTGTAGCACATGAGCATACCTACCAATCTACAGACGAATGTACTGACTAGACCCGAATCGATTGACAGCATTCAATCAGTCGTCTCAGAAATCTCAGGTCACAGGATTCATCACGCACTTGAGCTAAGCAAGTTAAGAAAAACCACGACGCCGACAATGGGTAGGTAACGACGCAGCGAACGTCCATATGTTCAATTTTGAATCAAAATATGTTCATAATCCATAAAACCCCCTTTCACTTTCCCTGCAACCCCCAATCCCTCGTAGGATCTCAGATACCTTTGCGCATCTAAGAAGTGCCAGAGCAGCCGACGAAGTTGTTGCCGCTGGCACCGGTGTGGGTGATCTGGCCGGCCTGTCCGCAGCTGGCGTTGATAACGACACGGTCGGCGCCGGGGGAGCCTTATTGCACTCGTCAGTCGTGGTCAAACATAACACAGATGACGCATTCCGCGGCAACACAGCCCAAGCCAAGGAACCGCGCAGCACAACAAGGCACAGAAAGTAACAAGACTCACCTCCGGTGTAGACGCCGCTGGTCTTGATGGGGAACTCGTACCACGGGCCGCTGACGTCGAAGTCGAAGCCCTCGTAGTTGTTGTAGCGGTGGGGGTAGGTGGAGGAGCCGGCGACGGTGCCGGCCTTGACGTGCGTGCAGGCGGCGTTGGAGGCGGCGTTGACCTGGGCGGTAGAGTAGGTGGTGCTGCCGCAGGTGGTGGAGCGCTTCTCGATGGCCGCGGGGACGGCCGAGACGGCGAGGGCGAAGAGGGAGACGAGGACGACGGGGAGCTGCATCTTGACGGCGGGCGGGAGTTCCGAGTAGAGACTGAGAGTGAGTGTGTGAGACTGGCCTGAAGAGAGAGAGGGGTCTTCAACCAGACATCGCGGGGTGGACCGTCTTTATACACGAATTTCACAATGGGGGACTTTTTGGACTTTCCGAGGGAGACGAGTGGTGTACACGAACGTTGTTCCCCGTCACAGATGCAACGCACAATCACCGGTTTCCCCCCTCCTCCACCCAGCTGACGGAGCTGGGCAGACAGCACATGAGCGGCGGCGCTGGGCGGAGGGGCGCGGCGATGATTGGGGTTGCGTTGCGCTGTCAGCGCCGGGTTTCCCTGTCGCGTTGTCGATCGCCGGTCACTCAAAGCGGAAGGTGTGTTGTAAGGATCTTATCGCATGGCCAGGAACGCGGCCGTGGTTGGTCGAAACCGCAAGCGACATAACCCAGCAAATAGCGGAAAATAGAAGCTAAAAAGCCAAATCACTCCTTACTGAACTGCCCTCTGCTTCTCCGTCTTCATTGGTGGCTTGGGCACGGGGTGGAGGATGTCGTGCGCTAGTCAGGCCGCATCTACCGAACGGCATTGCAACGCCAACTCTCGTTCCTCCTGGGGCCAGAGAGTGAGACAGGAGGGCGCCGTCGACGGCCCGGTGAGGAAGTCTCTCCCGTGTCTCCCGTGAATCCCGTCCCACCCACGCAGCGCGAATCCCCGCACTGGAGGAGGTCCCCTTTGGCGCCCTGCGCACCCTGTGCACCCTGCGGCCACCTCCGATCCACCGGGGGGTCCTTATTTCTTAAGCAGCTGTCGAAATGGGTTTAAGCCCGGCGGTGGTGGAGTCCGCAGGGACGCTGCGATTGTCGGGCTGTCCCTATCATTCTGCCCACGAGGGCCCTGGGTTTGTTGTGAGCCGGGAAAACTTGGCTTTTAAGCGCGCTTTGGAGCTTGGGTGATTTCCTTGGCTTGGCTGTGAGAGGCTGACATGATTTTACCTTCTGAATAGGGTTACAAGCGTGGATGCCATGTGGGTGCGTTCGTCTCATGGACTCGGAATCGGCAGAGGCTGGAGTGGGGAAGAAGCGAGAGAGGAAGGGGACTCGGCTTCTTTGGTGACGATTTCTTGGCTTTTTCGTGGTGGATCTCTGTTCAACGGTACGCGAAAGCGACCGCTTTATCGCCGTGTTGGATAAGGAGCATGGGAATTGGAGTCACAAAACAGGCGTTTGTGTTTTTGGTGATTGAAACATTGCGATGGTTGTATGCCCTGCTGAAAAAGGACATGCCCGAGAGCGCTGGTTATTAGTGCTGCATGGGCATGTGCCGCTCACCCGATGCCTGGCAAGCACCCAAAAACTTATTTCAATCCTCAAAAATCAACACCGGAGACGTCCGCTCGTCGTTCGCCAATGTTAAGCTTCTTAGCTTGCATGTGACAGTTTTGACTGCTCGCTGTTTGTTCTGCCCGCATCGGATCAAGTGCTGGATTGGGCATAGCATCCCTGAGACAAATGAGGTGTTTCGCTTGTGGCGGGGGAGGCCAACATCATCAACGCCGGATCTCTGAGCATCTGGGAAGGTGGTAGTTATCCTGATCCCTTCGACTCGCAGAGTATGTGGCAGACGATATCACGAAGTGGCTTGATTGTGCGTGTAGCACAAGCATGGGCAATCATGATAGCTGACCGGCGAGCGGCGAGCTCCTTAGCTGTGAAGACCAGAGATAGCTGGACGAGGAGAAAGGATGTTGAATTGAGAGACACGGGGTTGGCGAAGGCCAAGTGCGAAGAACGTCTATCAAAATGGAGGAGATATGCGGTGAGACCGGTTGAGGTCGACCTCCTACACAGCTTAGGCAGATGCAAACACAGGACTCCAATCTTGCTCCTCCAACCACCTGGAAAGACTTGGGGGCTCAACCTTGACCTTCAGATCAGAAGGCCAAGTCAGCTTGTCTTTCCATCCGTCAACCTTCTCACCAAAGAAACCGTATTCATCCACGAATAGGTGAGTCTGGGGAACTTCCAAGCCCAAAGGGTCACCAGCAGCTAATTCGTCCACGCTCTTCTGAACATAACCGAAATCTCGACCAGTGATGCGCGCAAGAGCGCCTGCCGTCTGAAAGCGCGACTGGTACTCGTCGTACGCGGCAAGGATGGTCCCAGCCGGCTCGTCGACGATCAGGGCCCTGACGAACGGGCCCGTGCTCTTCGGCGCATCGATGAACGGCACGGGGACGTCGCCCGATGTGGGGCCGTCGAACTCGGCCCGCCTAGTCTCGGGGTTCCAGCGCGGGACAAAATAGGAGTTCGGAAGAATGTTGGAGTTGTAGTGCCCGACCAGAATTTGGGACGTCTTGGACCACAGGGCAGGGTAGGTCTGCTGGATGTGCTTGACGATGTTCCACTTGCCGTCGTAGTGGTGCACATGCCTAAGCTTCCCGTGGCTCAGCTCGTTGACACCGGGCAGGTTGCTGAAGACGAAGCGCTCAAGGGTGGGGATGTCTGCAGCAGCGGCAGCGAGGTTGTGGCCCCTTTGCTCCTCAGTCTCTTGAGCGACGACGGCGGGGTGAACGCCTTTCTCTTGCGCTTTCTGGGCGAGGGCTGGATCTTGGATGACGCTCCAGAAGTCTGTGACGGCAAAGATGGCAGTTGCGTCTTTGAAGGCTGCGCGCAAGTCCGTGATGGAGTCGAGAGAGCCAGAAACCAACTCCGCGCCGAGGTTGGCCAGCTCAGTGGCGGCAGGAGACGAGATGTTGCGGGTGACTCCACGAACATGCCACTCAGATGCCAGCGATTTGTCGTTGAGAAAAGTTCGAACAACAGAGCCGCCCTGGTTACCAGTAGCGCCCAGGACGACGAGGATCTTCTTGGAAACAGACATGATGAGGTTTCTGTAGAGGATGATGTGAGATATTGGGGAAATTCTATTGAGAGACTGTAAATACGATGATGATGCCGAGGATATGGAGCCAAGCTTGATGTAGTCGGCTTGTCCCAGCTATTATATCTGCATCTTGAAATCACGCAAGTCTGGCAGGAGTACACGATTTCGGAATCCTCTTGGCTAGTCAACGCCCCTTGGCGGAGAAATGCGAGGCGTCCACATGGCGTTGAGTGCCCGCATAGCGTTTGGATTGATGCAGATTACGAATGAGAGAGTAGTCGCGGAGTTTGTCAGCATCAGCATGGCGGACTTCCGTGGCTGACGCCGTGGAAGCTGTTGTTGAACATGATGGAGGAATGCAGACGCCGGTTTGTAGCTAATTAGCCCCTCGACGTGGGATAATTCGACACGGAAAAGGGCAAAAAGCGGGCTGACATCTCGCCGGCGGCGACTGGCTTGGCGGGATAAGAGATTATGTCAGCAACAACCGGCATATCTGATATTCCGACCCGAGCATTTGCCGGACCACCTTACGTAATGCATCCGAGCTTGATGCACAGCTCGATGGCCCGTGTCCCAGCATTACATCAGCTGCCATCTTTCTTCCCTTGAGCTAGGGTGGAGTTTCGCAGCGGCAGCAGCACCAAAAGAAAGTCGCTGGGCGCAATTGGATGCGGCCCATTTAGCGTAACGGAGAACCTGAAGCTTGGGACTGTGACGCGAAGCAGGGCGTCAGGGCTCCGCAAAACGCGTTTTCTTTGGATGCCAATCAAGCCCCAATTTCCTCTGCGCCTTGTGCTTGCCTCAATTAATTAATTGTCCTCAACACCACAACCGCCCACCCATCGCCGCGTGTCACGACGACGACGACAATCGCATAGACACCCACCGCCCACGTTACCATCGGTCGTTCGCACTCTCTCAGCGGTTGCCAATCCACCCCTAAATGCCCTCGGGCCGTTCGCGATGCGCGTCATCAAGCCAACATGGCTGAGCCATAGCGGCGAGCAGAAGGACTTCGAGGTCTACAGCTGTCACGTCTCCGCCGACGGTAAGCGCCTCGCGACTGCGGGCGGTGATGGACATGTGCGCGTCTGGTCGACCGAGGCCATCTACGGCGATGCCATTGAAGGCTCCGAGAAGAAGCCGCGACAGCTCTGCCACATGAGCCACCACCTGGGCACCATTCACTCCGTCCGCTTCTCGCCAAACGGTCGCTACCTTGCTTCCGGCGCCGACGACAAGCTCATCTGCGTCTACCACCTCGACAAGAGCCCACCCGTGGCTTCTTTCGGTAATGCGCCCTCCTCCATTGCGATGCGTCCCGCTGTTTGCAGCTCTAACATTGTCCTCCAGGTCTGGGCTCCGAGCCTCCCCCGGTCGAGAATTGGAAGACATACAAGCGTCTAGTCGGCCACGAGAACGACGTTCAGGACCTCGCCTGGTCTTTCGACTCGTCCATACTGGTCTCAGTCGGTCTTGACTCCAAGATTGTCGTGTGGTCGGGCCACAGCTTCGAGAGGCTCAAGACAATCACCGTCCACTCCAGTCACGTCAAGGGAATCACCTTCGATCCTGCGAACAAGTTCTTCGCGACTGCCTCCGACGACCGAACCATCAAGATCTTCCGATTCACTCCTCCCGCACCGAATGCGACACAACATGACATGGTCAACAACTTCGTGCTCGAGACGACGATCAGCGCACCCTTTAAGAGCTCGCCGTTGACGACGTACTTCCGCAGATGCTCTTGGTCTCCCGACGGCAATCACATTGCGGCGCCAAACGCCGTGAACGGTCCAGTCAGCTCCGTGGCCATAATAGAGCGCACGCGATGGGACAGTGAGATCAACCTCATCGGCCACGAGGGCCCGACCGAAGTCTGCATGTTCTCCCCTCGCCTGTTCCATACGGAAAACCCAGCCGACAATCCTGACAACAACGGCCTTGTTACGGTCATCGCATCAGCTGGTCAGGACAAGACGTTGAGCATATGGAACACCAACACTAGTAGGCCGGTTGTCATCCTCCAGGACGTCGCCGGAAAGTCAATATCGGATCTGGCCTGGTCCCCTGACGGCGGAACAATTTTTGCTTCAAGTCTTGACGGCTCTGTGGTTGGGATCCAGTTTGACCGCGGAGAGCTCGGATGGGTTGCCAATGCGGAGGAGAACGACAAGGCGCTGCAAAAATACGGGGCGTCGAGGAAGGGTATGGGTATTGCGGAAGATATCGAAAATCTCAACCTGGAAAATCAGAGCAAGGCCGGCGAGTCCAGGGCTGCCGAGTCGCGAATGGGTGCTCTCATGGGTGATGGTCCATCGAAAGACGCAGCACCTACGACGAACGGAACAAAGCCTGGCGGTTCGGCGACGGGCACGTCAACACCGAAGCCAACCAACGGCAACGTCGAGGCCGAGAAGGAAAAGGAGAAGCCGGCAGAAGAGCCCGCAGACAAGTCGGCGGAGAGGGTCAAGGAGCTCAAGTCGCGGGTGACTGTTGGCAAGGACGGGAGAAAACGTGTGGCGCCTCTTCTGGTGTCTGCGTCAGGCACCGGTCAATCATCCCTCCCTCAGACACAACTGGTCGGATCTACCTCTTCGAAGGCAGCACAAAACGATGCCCCGCAAACGATCTTGGATCTCGACAGGCCCTTTGAAGGTCTTCCCAAGGGAGGAGTCGCCGCCATGCTCCTGGGTAACAAGCGGAAGGTAGCGGCAATTGAAGGCGAGGAAGAGGAAGAACACGCGTCGAAGCGTCAGGCAACGACGGGTCCCACGGCGGTTGTGCTCAACGGTGTGGATGGAGCTGAGCCAGCTTCCGTCGTGCCAGCATTACATGGAGTTGTACCTACACCCGAGTACCTCCGTCCAGCGGTGCTCAACCCATCAATCGCCTTTGCGCAGATTCGCCTCGCTGTTCCCAAAGTCAGAGCACAGATCGTACGTCCCCTGGAGCGGGGCGTTTTGCTGCCCGAGAGTAGCACCGATGAGGCGTCCAAGGTACCGGAGAACATCATCCTCGAAGCTCGGAACCCAGTTCAGATTAGGGACCCATCTCACATTTCAGCGACGAAGCGTGGCACACTGCTGTGGCAGGATTATCTTCCCAGAGCCGTCATCTTGGTCACTGGCAACAAGACTTTCTGGGCGGCAGCTTGCGAGGACGGAAGTGTCTTCACCTGGACGCCCGCCGGTCGTCGGCTGATGAACCCAATCATCATGGAGTCTCAGCCGGTCATCCTCGACTGTCGCCACAATTACCTCCTGTGCATCAACGCTGTTGGATTATGTCACGTCTGGGATGTGCAGAGGCAAGCAGCCATCCACCCACCAGTGTCTCTCGGCCCGGTCCTCGAGCTTGCTACCACCACGCTGAACCTCAACTCCACGACACCAGGCCCTGGCATCACGTCGGCGCAGTTGAACTCGGCCGGACACATCGTTGTCACCCTTACCAACGGAGATGGCTATTACTATACCCGTGACATGTACTGCTGGCAGAGAGTCAGCGAGGCCTGGTGGGCTGTCGGCTCTCAATATTGGAACAGCAACGACTCCGCTATTAGTGCCCTTCAGTCAACCGCCGTCGGCCCCGTCACCCCCGCCAAGCCGAAGGACGCCGACACCGCAAACGTCTCTGCCGGTATCATCCCGTACCTCGAGCGTCACACTACCAACGAATTTCTGCTCAAGGGCCGCGCATACACCTTGCAGCGGATTGTTAAGATGCTGCTCTCCAAGGATGGCTTCGAAGGCTTTGAGTCGACGGTCAGCATTGCCCATCTCGAGAACCGCATCGCCGCCGCCCTGCAACTTGATGCGAGGGACGAATTCCGTCTGTATCTCTTCATGTACGCCAAGCGCATCGGTGCTGAGGGCGACCGCGGCAAGGTCGAGGAACTCCTCAACAGTCTCATCGGCGGCATTCTCAGGGACAAGGACGAGAAAAAGACGGGGCGGGGTTGGTTCAGCAAGGAGGAGGATATCTGTGGCTGGGACCGGAAAGAGCTGCTGAAGGGCGTCGTCATGATTCTCGGTATGTCTTGTCACTATTGTGCCTTCCAACAACGTTTACTAACACATCATCACAGGAAAATTCCGCGAACTTCAACGACTGACGATCCAGTACGCCCGTCTTCTCGACCTGAACCTCGAGAGCGATGGTATGGACATCGAGTAAGAGGGGACCACGGCAGAAGCACGGAAAACTCATATCCTTCCCGCTGTATTAATGACGAGAACCAATTGTTGTATAGTATACCTGACATGATGAGAGAAAAGGGGTCGCCGAATGGGCGCGGTCGCTGGGAGGAAGGTTTTTGGAGTCGGCGTACGCTTTGTGTAGGATGGGTTCGTTTTGTTGGGGGAAACTGGACGAGGAAGAGAACTGATTGTTTCGTTTCAACTCTCGTCGAGTCCTGGTCGTGAGGATAGTTTGAGCGGAAGCTCCAAATTCACACATTCTTAACCAACTTTGGTGCTGGCAGTGTTTATCGAGATGCGCATGGGCTCTTGCTCATGTGTCGATCGGGGGTGAAGTATGGCTTTTGTGATGTTGAAGTCTAAGTTATATTTGACTTTCACTAATAGTCCTGTGTTCCCGGGCTAAGCCATCTTCTATCTTAACCCCTGAGGCTTCGTACGTCTCGAACCACGACCCCCAAGATCCATAGGTAGTATGATTGTGGTGACCGCTTCACACAACGCAAGTGAGCAGCTTAGCAGTCGTCGCACATGATGAGGCAAGCGGTCATGCATCCAGAGCGCTGCAGAGCGGACTGCCGGTCAGGGCCGCCGTAGTCTGTGAATTTTCAAGGTTAGATCTACGGTCCATGTTTTGAGCTTGACGTCGTGATGGTGAACTCACTGTCGTGGCAGTCAGAGGTGCAGCTGAGACAGGTTCCTTGGAAGGGGGCTCCGGCTTTGCAGCCTGCCATGACGGACGGGACGATGGCCGCGGCGATGAGGAGGATGGTCTTGGAGAAGAGCATGGTGGTGGTATGGTGTAGTTTGGGTTTGATGAGAAGAGTGCGGGTGTAGGAGGTAATTGAGTCTTGGAAGAGTCGATACTGATGGGGGAGGAAAGGTGAATGTCAATTAGAAGATGGAGGTGCTACTTATACTTAGTTCCGCTCGACCGCTTGAGCCTGGCTCATCAATTGAAGGACATGAATCTTGGCTGTGTCTCTTGGCAAATCCTGAACGTCATCCAAAGTCCCTCGAAGGATTGTTCAGTTCACGATGCAGCGCGAGACGAAAGCCCGACATCGCACACTGGTGGAGGCTAACTAGCGACCTGTAAAACTATTTGGGCAATAATCTGCCTCATGAGCAGAGCGAAGTCTTGGCGTTGATGACAACTGATCATAATGATAAGACAACATCGAGCTCAGGCTGTGACTTGATGCGAGCGAGCGAATGAGGAGCGAGGGTGAGTCCGGGTGCCTAAAGAACGAGAAGACATCCCGGGTGTTGGCCCAAGCCCCCTTGTGGGTAAGGTAGATCCACTACTCAGCTCCTTGCGAGCATGCAGGTGACTCTCCACCTGACTTGGGAACGAGATACTCTAATGAGAAAGGAAAAGAACTTTTGGGCGGTTTCATTAACGTAATGATCACAAAGATTGTTTGGTCAGCGAAGGAGTACCTTCCCAGTCACACTACGCAGTGAACTGCTGCTTATAATTCAGAGTCAAAACTTTCTTCTTGTTTAAAGCGATTTAGGGCTTAATCGTGAGGTAAGTCTTATCTGACTAGAAACTACTGCCTATAAAGCACACCTTGATACTTGAAGTAAGACCCTGATATGTCGCTTTCATTGTTGGCCTTGAAAGCATCTGCGTACAGCGGTGGCTTTTCTTCTCTTTTCCTCTTCCTCGTCCGCGTCTCCCACGTGAATGGCAGAGTGCTAACCTTAACACGTGAACCAACCAGGCTAGTAGTCACTAATTCGCGTCGGGACGAACACGCACGTTGTTTGTCTCCTGGCTTCACGGTGTACTGATGTGCTTGCTGATCCCAGGTCCTCCAATCTGCCCCCGAGTCCAGGAGAAGGTCGGCGACGGCTTTATAACCATTTCTGCAGGCCGCCTCGAGTGAAGTTTGCCCCCAATAGCTGCTTCGGGCATCCAGATCTGCTCCATTCTCAATGAGTAATTTTACAATATTTGTGTGGCCGCTTGACGAAGCGGCAAAAATCGGGGGGCCGTTCCGGCTGTGGGCGTTAACATCTTCACCTCGAGAAATCAATTCCCTAACGAGGTTTCGGAGGCCGTGTTTGGAGGCAAAGTACAACGGGCCGCCTTCATGCTGTACACTTTCAGCTGGCCAATACTGCTGATACCATGCGGTATAGCAATATTGATCAAGCAAAAAGTCCGCAGCTGTGGTAATTAGCTCAGTGCATTTCTGCTCGTCTGCCTTCTTGGCATAGTCCATCCAACTGATTGCCGCATGAAACCCTAAATGGAAATTGGGTTCCTCCCCAATACACTGTGGCCTCTTTCCCTTGCCTTTGCCAAAGATCTCTGTTCCTCTGCTAGCTTCGTGAAAGGCAATGCCCCTCAAGTAAGCTAGGCAAGTTCGCGTGAGATTGATGCTGGCTGCGGGCTGTAAACCAACATCTGCATGGCCGAGAAGGAACTCCTGAACGGAGGAGTGAGCGAGCTGGAGTTGAATCGTTCTGTGTCGCCCCTTTCCATATGCCACCGATGTCACAAGGCTGGGGCATATTCGTTGTATTTCCTTAGGCCGTGGCATTCTGTCTGCGATGTCGAAGGATTCCCGCCTAATGGCGACGATGTCTACGGCCTTTTCCAATGTAAGAGGTGTTTTGGAGTACAGTAAGAATTGTAGAAGGCGATTCGCTTTGGGTTTCAGCGTCTGCGAGATGTTGTTGAGAATTCGTTCGTATGTTTCGTTGAGATCTCGGGGCAGTGAGTCAAGCTCGGTCTCTATGCCTTCTCGGTCAAGACAGTTCTCCAGGCTGTCAAGTTGGCATGCTGCCCATCTGAACTTGCAATACTGGTTCAATTATTTGTCCCTTGAAAAGACTGTGGTCGTAGTGGAGATCACCTACATCCCGTCCGCCTTGCTTGCAATCTGATCACACACTAATTTGACGATGCCAGGGGCTGTTGTCCACTTCTCAAATCCAGCATCTCTGCCAAGTCTTTGTTCCACATACGACCGGATGTCCGAGTTGATGGCAGTTCTGCTTAGAGGAACGCAATTCTCCGGCCCCAAAACTATCCCGAGCTCATGTTCAAACTCGTACTCCGGTCGACTAGTAAGCATCATCTTTATATGTCCGAGGTCACTGGTAGATACTAAATCTCTTATCCAACGAATCAATGGGTGTCGTGTGACGCATTCGTCTAATGCATCCACCACTATGACGGCACTCTCCACACTCCTCAGCATGTCGTGAAAACAACTCGAGAGCTTTTCGAAAGCAGGTTGTCTATAATCGTCCGAACACTCAGAGAACAAGGCGTCGAGGCCAGAAACAGTCCCACCGGTGGATAAATGAAGTTGATAGAGTAGTCCTCGAAGCATGGCATCTAGCGTTTGTTTCTTGGAATCTCGAAAATCAAAATAGAACTGTAGGAGGCATTGGACATTCTCCTTCTTGAGGCGATCGAATATCGTAGTACTGAGAACGGTTTTGCCGCATCCAGATAATCCATACAGCCAAATGTTTCGGCGAGAACCGCTACGCCATAGCTGGAAGGAAGGCTCGTCAAAAATCCACGAGCCGGTACCTTTCCGTCGTACAGTCCTGGCGCTGTCTGCGTTTATGGAGGAATTTGGGGGGGACAACCACCTCCGCAGATCGTTGTGCCGCTGAGAAGTTATGAGTTCGCTGGCAATACGGCTCGTTTCTTGTATAGATTTCTGCTGCCAGATTTGCGAGGTTTCAACTATTGGGGGGTCAGTGTAGCCCATCGAGATGTGCCCAGGGGTTCTTGAACTAACGAGATTTGATGGCCATTGCAAGTTTGTCTTCCCTGTTGACAACCGCAGCTGAGACTTCCTCCAAAAGATCCCTTGTGTAAGCCGCTGCCGTCATCGCTGCAAAGCCTTGCCATTCCTTATTCTTGTGGGTATCTGAATAGTCGCAGATCCCCCGAATAACTAGACAGGGAAAATGATTCATCAAACCGGCTACCTCCATCTCAAAACAGAGTGCGCCTGTCTGTTTCGATAGCTGGTCCCTTATGTTGGCATCCTTCATCAGCCTGTTTCCGGACGCGATGAGGCCATAATGGACCGCAGGGTTGTCATCCTCAACGCCTCTCTCAGCTCGCCTCACCAGTTGAGATTGATCTCCTCCACAGGCCACACTGCAGTCGTTTGAGAAGTCTGTTTGAGGATGCGTGATGTGCGGCGGATAGAGTCTGTCGGAGGTGACGGGCGGTCGGCGATGGCTCCTCTTCAAACGAGGATACTTCTCCAGGACCCTTTCGATCTTGCCGTTGATGTCGTGACCCTCCATTATGCCGAGCTTCAAGGCTGCTGACTGCCGTCAGTAATGACTGCGGAGGCTGGTTCAAACTTCCCGTGATCGAAAATTCCCGGTCTTGTATCGCCTTGCCATAGTCGTACTGCACCACGCCTCCTTTACCTGCGTTTATGTCGCGAGTCCCTATGATAATATCACCAAGACGAATGTCGTGCGTTTTGCTCGGAGCACCACCCCCTATCCCAACCATGAGTCCAACCTTGAGATTCGGGAAACTGTGTATCATGTCTCTCGCGACGGTAGCTGCGGCTGTGGTGCCATATTCCGACTTGGGCAGAGCTGCAATAGCCACATTGTGCCTTCCCATACGACCAAGCGAATAGCTATTGTTATCATGCTGCGAGATTGACAGTGGGGCGTCATGCTGTTCATCCAAGAATGCTTTCGCAGCGACAAACTCTGTCGTGATGGCGCAGATCCAACCAATGGTGTAAATACCTGGGTCAGACATTGCGCCTCAATCTCTGGAAAGTCTGGCCAGGGTATTAATAGGAAGAAAGGGTTCGCGATGGTCTGTTTCCGGTTTTTGGCGACAGATAAGCATGAGAAAACTTCCCAAGGGAGAGACGGAAAGGTCAGAGCCTTGCCTGATGATTACGCAGCGAGAGGTGGTCCGTCTGCAGCCATTGGATCTACCGAACCACGTGAGTACGACTAGGGAGTAAATGACACAGCGGCTCTTTCAGGAGGAATGGGATCCAGCCTGATGACCGTATGCGCCCGATTTGAGCGGGGCTACCTGACTTTCTTCTTGCACGCGACGTGTCACTCCAATCACTATTAATTATTCCTCACACAGCTATGATGGGAATCTCGTACCTTCGAGCGGAAATGGAGCCAACCTTCGATCGGAAGCAGTCTCGATTGTGAGGCCTATGGGCCTGTGGCCACTTTTCAGCCACAGTAATCTTTCCATTGACATGGATAGTTGCATGTAGGTACCCAACGATCAAACCTTCGCGAACACAAGAACTCCAAGCCACCAGGAGACTTCCTACATGTAAAGCCCAGCCACTGTGTCTTAGCTGCGCTACTCCAAATCCACACATTTCCCCCACACTTTACCTCCTCTTCACAAGCTCAGTTGCCGTCTAATCTTTCACCACGATGCTCTATCGGATGGCATTCTTGCGGCTTTTGCTGAACAAAATACTCCTTCCACGTTTCCCGGCGTCTTTGCAATGCCTGAACATCGCCAAAAACGTCAACTTCGCTCTACGAAGACCTGTACGCCAATCCTTTTTCCACTTCGGGCGGTGCCTAGGGGTATGATCTTTGCAACCTAGATGTCGCTGATAGGTTATCGCAGGTGACTATTGCCATAGACGCAGGATCAAGTGCCGAAGCAGCGAAGCAGCCCTGAGCCAATGCCAGAACTGCGTTGGGTTTGGAATTGAATGCCAATTGTCCCGCCCATCGAAAAGGGGCAAAGCAGGCGGATCGGAGCGCATTGGGCGGACGGTAAATGAACCGAAATCCACTACAGATCCCGAGCATGCAGAGAACAAGCTCCAGCATAGCGGCGACTGTTGTCCCCTCAGATCGGGGGCTTCGGAGTGATGGTCCTCCAGAGCCCGTGTCTCACGACTCCGTCGTTGAGCCATCAAGCGACAGAACAGAGCTCGGAGACGGAAATCTCCCCACAGGCACGCTAGCTCCAGCCTGGTGCGCATTTGCATGGAAAACATGTCAGGACTGATGTTGTGATAGTATTGGTCCATTTACACGCTTGAAGTATTCACGTCAATCGTCTGGGATGGCTGTATTCATTTTCAGGAGGCTCACTCAATGGTCGAGTATCCTGAAGGTGATCAGTCCGGATTTTTACCAGCAGGCAATCCCAATTGGATCGAAGGGTGGAATTTTACTACAGATCTCTATCGCATATTGGAGCACGTACTCTGCAAACTGAGAACGCGGCACTCTCGCTTCAACCTATTCGGAGATTGCCACTCACGCTTGGAGACGCACCGATTACAAGACCGAGTAAACGGTTTGCATTTCGGTCTACATCATCGCTTCAAAGAATTCGGTTTGGCGACCGGTGTTGCCGAAAAGGACATATACGGCTTTCAGGCAGCAAATATCCAGGCAACGCTTGCACTTCTGCGCATGGCATTGCTGTCTCTGGAAGGTGATGTCGATCTGGATAAGAAATGCTCTGTTGTCAACGAGGTGTTGACAGCGTTCCACCAAGTTCCGAAGGCCTTCCAGCGCGCTATTAGTAATCCTCTCATATACCACATCGGTTCAATCGGAATCATTCTTGGTTCCGTCATGGAAGGCATGAGCCCCTTCCTAAAAGGATCTTCACAAACTCACTAGGTGAAGATTTTGTACTTTCTTCAGCGACGGCCTTAATCTTAAGGTAGTCTCTTTCGACGTCGGGCCGAATCCTCCACGAGCATGTTCGATGACTACGCGAGCGTCGTCAAATCTGCCAGCCGATGCCAGGTATCGAGGAGTGTCAGGGAACATCTTGATTCCCAGGAAGAGTAGCAAGGTGGGGAAGCATTGGAAGGCCAGAAGAAACCGCCATCGGACGTCGGACTTCCCTCCATCAACGAAGGCAAGGCCAAATGACAATCAATACGCGACAGAAATGCCGAGATAATTGGCAATGAAAACGTGACCGAGGAAGTCCCCTCGATGTTCCGCTGTCGATGTCTCCGCGACCATCACAGTGCTTTCGATAACAAGCGGTGAGTGAGTAACCGTATTCATCAATCGTAGGCGGCCGGTTTGAATTTGGTATGGTAGCCTTATCTTTTGGTATCGGCTACGTTTCATTCGTCGAATGGTGTTGCTCTGCGTATGAACTTGGACAGCGGGGTAGTCAGGCAGACTTCAAGGCAAGGCAGACTAGCAACGCCACATATATCTACTGCTGCCTCGGATACTGGACTTTCTAATTGCAATCGTATTCTTATCTCGGAGAACTTCTTCTTGGGTGCAGACCGTAATACGAATGGAGGAAATGGACACAGACGCTCTTCAAGAGCAATTCCGTGCTCATTGGGAAAGCAGCACCGCAGACGAAGATGTCACACTGTATGGGTTCAGCCGCTTCAGAACGATTCACTTGCTGAACCTTCGGTTTCTCGAAGGTGAGATATCTGAACTCAATCGTCTAGTTTACCAGGCAGGAAAAAGTCTGTCCAAAGTTCCGCCCTCACGTGCACGACTTGGTATAGATTCTAGATGGAGCGACGCGTCACCAGAACCATCCAAGATCATAAATCAAGAACTGGTCACTAAGGTTCGCGACTTGCTGAGGCAATACGGTAAGTGCGACTTTGCAGTCACCCTACGAGGCACTGTCCTCGTTTTCAGGAGCTCATGAAAATACAGATGAGGCACTTGTTGCATTTCACAACATCATGGGTATGGAAACATCATATTTGATCGATGACGAGCAACGCGCAAGTCTAAGAAAGGATCGAACGGCCGACGAAATGTACCACACCCGCCTTCTCAGAGTAGACCTAGGGCAGCGCCTGCGGAAAGACCCCATGGAACGTTTCGTGCGGCGGTGCTTATATCACTTACGGTACCGACAACTCTCCAGATGGTGGGCAACGGATATCGAAAGCGGCGAGAACACTCGCATGTCTGGCAAGAAAGCCTGCCAAAATACCGTCCTGGTCGCCGAGGTGATTTCTCGATTCTTCATGACCGGGTTGGTCGGAATCTTCGTGGTGATCCCCTTGGCGATACTTTCATACCAAAACAGTAAAGAAGTGCAGCTGGGAGTCATATCAGCATGTGTTGTGACATTCTCATGTCTGGTGTCTGCGTTTCTAAAAGTCAGCAGCGTGGAGATGATGATGGTGACAACTGCTTATGGCGCAATTCTCACTGTTTTCATGTCAAATGTATGAAAGATATCTCGTTCAATCCGTAAAGGTCATAGAGAAACATCATAAGCTTTAGGTAGTAACCAACCGTGTATATTAGTTAACAAACAGACTTAATTGCGCCTTTGAATGGACTTTATCTGCGAATTGAACTCAATTTAACATTCCCATCGCCCGGACTCCTAGCTGTGGCATCTCGCTAACTATGCACGTCGTGTGTATTTGGACGCAGGGAAAAATCTGAGGTGAGGTTCACTGGTCCTTGGCGGGCTTTGACATGTCGATTCCCAACAACGCGCCTCCAATTTGGAAGCCAAATTTGTCCGGCCCGAACTTCCACTTCTTGTCGGCACCGCCTCCGGAGCCGCCACTCTGGGCTTGGGAGGACGATGGCTGTGTTTCTGCGCGATAATCCTCGCCTGAGATGACTTTCATTCCTCGCGGCCTGAAGAATGTTTCGTTCCATCGAGCGAGCTCCCCGCGCATGCGGCTGATTTGCTCCTCGTATTCAGGGCCTTGCACACCCGACAATGGCTGCCCTTTCGAATCCGCTGGAAGGGTTGCGTCGCCGGCGGCACCAGAACGCCCGGGTTTGACGAGGTTGGAAGTAAAGGCGGCCCAGTCTTCATGTTGGATGTCGCGGCTTAGCCAAAATGCCGAGGGCTCAGGGTAAGCGAAGGTAAAGGGTGCCGATCCTGGGACAAGATTGATAAAATGTGCCGTTACTTCCGGAGGCAATGGAAAAGGTGGGGATTGATTGATCGGTTACGTAGCAGTCTCTGCAATGTAGGGAGGGGTGGGAACGTCCTCACTGGCCATGATATTTTGAGGTAGGGCTTTCTGCGGACGGGGATGAAAGTTGGGAGTTTGAGGTGATTGCTTCTCGAGAGAATTGAGAGGAACGACCGGCTTGGCGGCCAAATAAGTAGTCTTCTGGGCTGAAAGTCCAGACTCAAGGATGGTACCATTCATACTTTACAAAGTTGTGAATGAACACTCGCTTCAGCGACCTTGCACCGTTTTGAAATAGACCGCAAGGAATTCAACATTCCGCTTGGCACAATTGGCTCGAGAAGACTAGTCTGTGGGAAGATAGCCATAAGATGATCTATTTCACCCCAAGTCATTGGGTAGTCTGCGGACTAAGTCTATGTGTATCGGCTGTTTGAGAAACCTTGGGACAGACGGCAGCAAAGTTCCCCTAAGATGGTCCCATCATGACTGCTACAGCGAATCCATCTAAGAGAACCGAATGACAACTTTGTTCTCCAAGTGATCACTATACCGACGGTAGTACTCCCGGGCCTCCTCAATACCAATTTCAGCGGTGACGACGAAGCTGGGCTTGGCAACCCCGGACGCGATCAAGTCGAGCAAAGGCGGTGCTTGAATCAATGGCAGAACGATACCGCTTCCGACGGACAAGCCCTTCCTCCACAGTGAGGCGACCGGTACGGCGATATCCGCAGGCAACGTCCCTGCGTAAGGCGCCCCTTCCGTGCTGTTTGCCCCGCCGTTATAGACGCCGCCAATTCCCATTCCTCCATAGGCGGCGGTGACTGCGACCATGTTTTCTAGCACAATCCCATTGTGGGGTGCCCCGGTAGCATTGACAGATTCAAATCCTACACAGTCAACGCTGCGAGTGACGCCATCAGGTTCTTGTCGAAGGATAGCCTCAACAGGATCCTCATGAGAGAAATCGATGGGAATGGCACCGATAGACTGGGCTTGCTCAAGTCGGCTAGCGATGCGATCAACAACATACACTCTGGAAGCACCGCGCAGCTTGGCAGAGTAAGCAGACAAGAGGCCAACGGGGCCGGCGCCAAAGATCGCAACTGTATCTCCAGCTTGGAATCCCGAGTATGTAAGTGCATGCCATCCGGTTGTGAACACATCCGCTATCATGAGATAGTCGAGCTCGGCGGTGGTGTTGGTGGAGTTGATCGGAATGGGAATGACTGACTGGTCGGCAAAAGGGACTCTCGCGTATTCAGCTTTTCAGAAGGCAAGTGTGGTCAGCTTTGGCAGTTCATTTGAAAAGATGACATTTCTGGCATTTTAAAAGCAATAACACTATGCGGATGCAAACTTACCTTGCAGGCCGCCGTAGTTTGGGTTACCAACGCCGAAAGACAGAGGATGAGAAGGGCCCCAGTGGCCATCGTCAGCGTTATCTGGGATAATAACATAGTCGCCAACGGAGAGGGATGTCACAGAATCTCCAATGCTCGAGATGTAGCCCACGGCTTCGTGCCCAAACCCATAGGGAACTTCGGGAGAGCCACCAAATCCGTGATACATGTGGAGATCGGACCCGCAGATGGCGGAAGAGGTGATCCGGACCACAACATCTGTTTGGTTGACAATAGCGGGTACGGGTAGGTTGATGACAGAGACATTGTAAGGCTGGCCGAACCAAGCGACGCCTCTCATCATGGTTGTATTCGTTACATTGAGCGCCATGGTCGTTACAGCAAGTCGTTGTTCTCAGGGGTTCACGGTGACAGACGTAGGCGTGACTGACTCGACAAGTTGAGAGGATGTTGATGTCTATGTTGCTTTGAATGGTGAGGATCGAGTAGCATACATAAGCCACTTTTATACGTCTATATCGCCAGGAGATGATTGCTTTAGTATGCAATAATGTATATGACAAGATACCGGATTTCCATAATGATAGCAGCTTTTGTGCGCGGCATGCTGGCTACTACAAGCGCCGCGTGTGCATGATCACCGGCCGATGCTCTAGTGTCTTCATGGGCACACCTTTCTACAGTCATCACGGCCTATTCTGAGGCTGATTGCGGTACGAAATCTTGCCCGTACCGTAGAAGAGGAGAAGTCCATGCCAGCTGCTGACGCGGGGTTAAGCATATCTCCTTAGGATGTGGAGTGATAAGTTACATGCACTTACTGACATCTTCTTAGCTCGAAAAAGCGAAGAGAAAGACTGGGGTTTGACCCACTATTGATAACCATCGTCTGGCGAATACTTACGCGTCCGAGGCAGTGCAAACGTCAACATAGAGGTCTTGTTATACGTTGTCGTTGTTTTCTTGATAATTACAGTCGACAGGTTCAAAATATGAGTTTCGACCGGTTCCGTGAGGAACTACATGCGCATAAACCCGAATCTCCGGTGTGACCATCAGCACTCGCCCTATCATCTACTGAGCGCTGCAAAAACAACGGATAGTTGCATTGGACGATGAGCAATTTTGAATCTGGGTCTAAGTACCTCATGTGATGAGTTTGGATCATCTTGGCCGGAGTCGCCTCTGTCTTAGGCACCTAACTCAGAAATGGGAGACCCAATCGTGTTCGATAACTGCCAGACACGCGCTTTGTTTCCAAGGCCTTCAACTTGACATGCAGGTTTTTATTAAGGCTAGGTTGTTGCACGGCGCGTAGAGGTAAGTTCTTCGATGCCAATTATGCCAACCTGTTGGTCCTATGGTCAGCATGCAAACTGTAGTCTAGTAAATAGCATATCGCCACATATAGGAACATACAGAACACGCAATCTGAAATTTTGTAGCATTCGCGAGAGGATTAACATTCTGTAGTGCCTTGTGAACTAACAAGTTATTTTGGACATTACCAGCCTTAAGCTCACGATACATCGTTGAAAACGCGAGTTCATAAGTACGTAGCTCGTGGAGGCCACTTGGGTTGATGATTGTACTAGCGGAGCTCTTCACACCTTGAGAGGGGCTGTAAGGGTTCAGTAATCAGTGAAAGCGCATGGTTTTGGAATAACGAAAGACATCCTATGAAAGCTAACCACGGCCAGTCGCCGGAGAAAACGCTCCTCAAACCAAGCATAAGGCAAGCTAAACCCTTTCAATGTCAAAATAAAAAGATGTTCCCCCGACGTGCTGTCTCACGGGATGACGTATTGCTGACCAGAGCCCGGTATTGAGGCTACTCTGCGACCGGGGTATATGCGCTATTGGCTGGGCTAATGATGCAACTTTGCCAAGAGCCGCCTTAATAGGGCTGCAAAATCGGCGCGCAGGATCTAGCTTAGCCCAGCAGCCGCAACCTAGGTAACATTGACAGCCGATGTTCACCCAAGAATGTTCCATTTTGCCTTGGAGAAAACGAGCGACTCTGACGCTCTGAAGCCGACGTCAAACGTCTTACATGTGACCCATGTTGGTGCTGCAACGCACGACCAGTTCTTGTGCCCCTGTCTGCCCTGTAAATGAAGCGAATCCCGACCCGCCCCCTGCGAACGTGGCTTCGAACAATGACATCAATATGTCGAACAGGATTTGCGCTCCTGGGCGCTGAGGCGTCATCTTCCCGACGGATGAACTGCTCCATAATGTTAGAAGGATCTGCGCTAGTGACCAATCATTCTTCGAGACAGAGGTCACGTCGATCGTAGCGCAGCCACATCAGGGAGCTTGAGGTGCTGTCGCGTACGCGTTAATTACCCCTTGCCTGCGAGATCAAGCGAGATCCACATGCGCCTGCGGGTTGACTTCACTTGAACAACACCAGAACTTATTAGAGTCGTGGTTCTCCTTTGTGAACAGCCCCTCAGTCACACAGTGTCGAGAAGAACAAGACGAAAATGACGAATCTACCGACAATAACACTCGACACCACGCTCGCCGACCTCTACCGGCGAGCGAGCCCAAAGAATGCGAACAAAAAGATAGCGCAAGTTCTCTGCGGAATCAACTCCGCCTCCGAGCTTAGCGCCAACGTTCCCCGGAACGCGAAATATTTGTACCAGGACAGCCCTTTCAACTCAATCCCAAAAGAGGGATCCGCCAACGGTCACGCAGGGGACAAGAAGCAGCAGCAAGAGCTAGCCGTCAAATACCTATCTTTGATCCCGCAGCGTGACGCATTCATCAGCGGCGACACGGCTGTTGTCCTCTTCAACATCGATGAGACGGAGAAGCAAAAGGCCCATGACAAGGATGAGGCCCACAAAACCATCTCAGTTCTCGCCAAGACCCAACAACCAGATCTCATTTTCTGCCCGGGTCCATCAAAGATTCCCATCAAGGACGCTGGTATTGACCTGATTGCATACAAGTTGGTTCTGGATGGCTTGGAAGACTATGACCTGATTGTCCCGCCCGAGACGCACTGGTTTCTTAACTCAAAAGCTGCCCTGGCCGAGTCTGGGCTGCCGACGCCGAAGTCGAAGATTGTGGAGCTTGATGGACTCGCAGGAGAGGCGCGACTCTGCTGCACGCTGTGCAAAGGCGACACGGCTGAGTTCGTCATTCCTCAAGCCTGCTCAGGTGGGCGAGGCGAATGGTTTGAGAAGCAGAGCGAAAAGATCTTTGCCGACCTCAAGGCGCATCCCCTTCCGTTCGTGCTCAAGAACCAACAAACGTTTGGAGGGGCGGGCACCTACATCATCAACACCGAGGAAGACCGAGAAAAGGTCGTGCAGGATTTTAGGGACGGCATCCTTCGAAAGCTCCTGTCTTCAGTCACAGATTCCAACGTCCACCTACGCCCTGCAGCGCTTGTACTCTCGGACCTGGTTGAGAATCCCATTGGAGATTACGGTCTGACGTTTTTCGTCACTGATGATGGGAGCGACCCCATCTTCCTCGCGGCTTCGGAGCAAATGATTGATGACGACAAGGCGTGGATTGGAAGCACGATCAACTACTCACGACAGGACGAGTTGAAGAGGAAGTTTGGCGCTTTGGTCAAGAAGATCGCCGTTTGGCTCAGGAGCCATGGGTACGTTGGACCTGCTGGGGCTGACGTTCTTGAAACGGCACCAACGACAAACGGACAAAAGCCAAACGGCCACACAGCAAATGGAAGACAGGAAGAAGACTTCTCCCATTTCCACGTTGTTGATCTCAACATTAGGACATCCGGGTCTCTGTGCCTCCCTCTCCTTCAAGGTCACTTTACCAGCCGTGGCTTCTGGAGTGGCTCCTCATTTTCCATCAGTTTGAAGAAGACACGGGCGGAGTTTATCAGTGAGTTCAGGGAGAAGTTTGTGAGTGGACAGATGTGCATCATCAGTTGGTACGAGGACCCAGACACCGGCGTTAGCTTGGCCGACGTAGCGGTGGGTGCTGAGGATCAAAAGCGTCTGAGGAGGGCGATGAAGAGTGTAAGAGATGCAACGGATGAAGTGACATTCTAACAGCATCATTAATTAGATCATAAACATGAAATTTAGACGGTGTTGAGCTTAATCGGAACATTTCTGTAGAGCGTGGATTTCCTGCCGCATAACGCACGCATATAAGCCTACGTACCCGGCCGAAAAGGTGCGCCTCCTCCAGCCGGCAAACTGCGAAGGAAAAAGTCAGAAGGGAATAAGTTAATAGCTTGAGCTTTCTCGTTTCTTCTTCTCTACCAACGTGTATTGCTCGGCTTTCTTTCTTGATCATCCATTAATACCACACGGTTCAGTTTGCTCCAACTTCTCAAAGAACACAAACCATGTCCGCCAAACCCACGCAGAATGCTCGACCTTTCGATGCGGTCATCTTTGACCTAGACGGTACTCTATTCGATCATACTCATTCCTCGATACAGGCTATGGCAAAACTGCAAAGTATGTGGCCCGAATTAAAACAATTTCCCATCGGAACGCTCAACCTCGCATACCAACGTGCACTTAATCGCGCCTACGATGATTATCTCGCAAACAAAATTACCTACGAAGCGAAAGATATCGAGAAGGTCCGAAATTTCTTCACCACTCTTCGTCTTCCCACTCCATCACAGGCTGAGATGGAAAGGTTTCGCGACAGATATAAGACAATATACCGCGCCGCATACAGTACAACCACCCACAGCCTGGAGACCCTGCAACGGTTGAGAATTATGGGAATAACGGTCGTCATCCTCACAAATGGACAACAGAAACATCAAGAGGAAAAGGCGGCTGCTCTTGGCATACTTCCTCTCGTCGACTGTCTGATTAGCTCAGAGGTGATAGGATACAGTAAGCCGGATAGTCGGGCATTTCAATTTGTCATCGACATGCTGGGCTATCCGACTGACCGAATTCTTATGGTCGGCGACTCGGCCAGGGCAGACATCATGGGGGCTTTGGGAGTGGGATTGAGCGCATTGTGGTACGCCCCTGAGTCAGACGATGACTCAGACTTCAATGATGAACTGAAGCCTGAGAGTCGCCGCGTAATCCGAAGTATCAATGAAGTTTTATACTTTGTCACACCTCGAGTCAAATACGATGGGAACGAGCGTTTACACTAAACAGCTGCGGACTAAAATCTCAGAACAATGTCTCTAGGATGTCTGGGTTAGTGGTCTTTTAGATTTGTAACCGAGAGTCTCATCAGATCGGCTAACTGGACCTATGCCACACTTGAGATCTATCTAAACAAATGCACAAGCACGTCTGATATCTTGCTACACTACTGAGGTGGATTGGGCAATAATCTTTGCAGCGGCAACCTCCGCAATGCCATAAGCAGCCGTCTGAATGTGACCAGAGAGAATGATAGGAATGATGCTGTTGTCCACCACGCGCAAGTTTGTAGTTCCATAGACCTTGAGATCGGCATCCACAACACCACCGTCATCTCGAGGCAGAAGAGAGCAAGTGCCGACAGGATGGTAAAAGCTGTTGACCGTGTTGACTGCAAACTCGCTAAACTGCTCATCGGTTTGGACATCTGGGCCTGGCTCTGTCTCGGCCTCCCACATCGCAGAGATAGGGCCCGTCTCGGCGATCTTGCGAGCAAACTTAGCACCCTCCGCCGCAGCCTTGATGTCGTGTTCGTTGTTGAGGTACTTGGGGTCGATGATCGGCTTGCCTGTCGGGTTGGTCGGGTCAATGTGCACATTTCCGCGGCTGAGGGCGTGCATGACGGTGCTGAAAATCGTGATGAACTTGCCGGAGCCAGGGTACCCAGCCGCACCGACGTGGTTGGCCTCGAAGATGAGCTCGTAGTCCGGAACAGCGTCGTTCTTGAGGAACTCGAGCTTCTTCTTGTCGATGGGACTAGTGCTGGCGCCCACGGCAGTCTCGGCAAGAGCAATGATGTCGGCCTGGGCTTGGCTGTCGACTTGGCCCCAGTTCAAGAACCCGTAGGCAGCTGAGGTGTAGTCGTAAAGAGACACCTCTCCATCGATCCACTTTTGGAGCTCAGCGGTGGCGTTCTCTCCGTTGGCGTCAAAAATGAGGTTGTCGAATGAGTCGATGCCATCCTTGAGGCGGTACACGTTGGAAGTACGGATGTGGTCTTGGTAGTTCTCGCCGACTCCAGGAAGGTCGACCAGAGGCGCTACCCCAGCAGCCTCAAGCACCGCAGTTTGACCGATGCCAGAAAGCTCGAGCAGGCCAGGGCTCTGTACCGAGCCGGCAGAGAGAATGACCTCCTTGGTAGCATTGATAACACTACCGTCAGCGAGTGTGACCCCCGTGGCGACGTACTCAGTTTCGTAGACCTTCTCAAGATTAACCTTGACAACCTGAGCACTCGTCTGAACAACGAGGTTAGAACCGGCGAGAGGCAAGTAGCTGTTGGCGCTGTAAGAGCGGCTGTAGTCGACATTGTTGATGTTGGTGCCCTGGAACATGATTCCAATGGGGTTGCCGTGCATGTTGCCCTCCGCGTTTATAGGAAGACCAAGCTCGCTGCCGGCCGGTTGCCATGTGTTAAGCACATCGTAGATGACGCGGTTGTACGTGTTGCGGATAGGACCAATGCGACCACGAGTATCCTTGTCCGAGCCGGTGAAGTTCTCTGACTTCGTCATGGCATCGATCATGACGTCCCAAGTCCAGCCTTCGCTACCCATCTCAGCCCATGATTCGTATTCCGGGGACGAAGCACGGTCGTAGCAAAGGTAGTTCATGGCCGATGAGCCACCCAAGACCTTGCCGCGGTTGACAAAGATCTGGCGACCACCAAGACCGCTCTGGTCAACAGTGGTGAAGTTCCAGTCAAAGTTCGTTCCCAGGATTGAGCCTCTTAGACCCGGGACGTTGATGCGGAGCTCATCAAGGGCAGACGGGCCGGCTTCAAGAAGCAAGATCTGGGCATCCGGCAGGCCTAGACTCAGGCGTGTTGCCAGGGCCGAACCAGCCGTACCTCCTCCTACAATGACCTGTGTGGAGGGTCAGCTACATCATTGAGGCAAGAGAGGTCGGTAGATGGACGTACATAGTCGTAAGTCTTGTCCTGGGCCGAAGTGACACCAAACAGCAGAACAGCTGCTGGCCAAGCCTTGTAAAACATCATCTTGGGCAAAGTGAAAAGAGTGACGGCCGTTGATGATTGAGGTTGACGCAAAATTGTGGCTTGTGGTCTGGATGGTCTGCTTATTGGATGGGAGGGCAGCTTGTTTTTGTACATGCCGATGATGGCTCATACTTCACGTGGTGAAGAGCCATCAGGCTGGGTATCTCGGTCGACTAAACCGCTTACGGGAGGAGATTCTGCAATCGAAGTCGTTTTTCTCATTACGAATGCTTTATTCATGCGCTCCTATGTCGGATTGGGGGCTTTGAAGACGTTTACCCCGGGAACCATCCGGGCGTCCCCATTGGGCAGAGAATACCTAGTAGATGTCAATAATATGGGTATTGTAAGCTCATTGCTCACCAGGTACGACTTCGACTGCGGTGCTATGCGGAGACTTTGGAGAAAAGCATGCTGTCAGGGACGCGACCTTGGTTATTGCTCCAGGCCCAATAGCTGACACATGCTGCAAGCAAAAGCACCTGGTTTATGAGCGGCGCTAATCCTCCCCTGGCAGACAGAGACAGGACTTGGCGTTGAGACCTACGAATAGACAAGGTTAAGCGACATTACATCGGAGATATCTTCCTGCGCTGTCATGCCACAAAGACTGCGGACATGTACGGGGGCAGCAAGTCTTAATAACCTGACTTCTTCAAGACTACTAGGATGATTTCATCAGACACCATTATGGTTGCTTAAGTGAGGAAGTTCCTATCAATACAGACGTTCAAGTCGAAGTGGGCGCACGCTCTATCGTGTGTTGCGATCGCTGACCGCATGTGCCGACACATCCATCAATGTGGCACTGACCGGCAAGAGTCTTCCGGATAGAGAATCCAGCAAGACTTCTCCTCAAAATATGGTGGATTAAAGAGATGGTGCCTGTGGCAAAGAGCTACTTGCATCAGTGCGCGAAATGCGGCTGTCAAGGGTCAGACCCCATGGATCTACCCGCACTCCGTTCTCCAATAACTTCCAGCAGACCCGTCAACGTTGCCCGAGGCGGAGCAGAGGCTGGACTGACACCAACAGACGAATACATCCCCGATCTCCAGGTCAGTGCGGACATGGTAACGCTCACGAACATCGAGGGCAACCCCACCACGTCAAACGTCTCCTTCGGCTAGAGGGCGATGCTTCGTATTTCAGGGAGATCCCTGTCAGCGGGTTGCAAAGAGGGGCGGCGGAGGGCATCCCTGGGGTTAGCGCCAACGGTGACCTTTGCAGGCGGGTCCCGGTGAGAGGAGACAGTTGGATTAAGAATAAGACTAAGCCCTGTCTGTATGGGGCGAAAAAGAAGGGTCAGTCTGGGGATAACAGACTTCACAAAGACTCTCCGTCGGTGTCGTAACGAATGCTCTTGTGATCGGAGTTGTGCGTATTGAAAAAGTAGGTGGCTTGCGAAGGATTCTGCACTATGAGACTCCCCTATCTTCCTCCTATTCCACAGGAAACACACCATAAAATCTCTGGCATGATCGAGCTGTGGCGTTGCACCGTGGGATGTTGTTGGAACGCGTATTCACTCCTCTCTGATCTTCCATTGGCCCAAGACCCTTACTCTGCATTTTACCCCGGGCCCAATCCCCCGCTCCACCCCGGCAGACCCCATAGAATGCATTCCTTCATCGAATCGAAAGATGACTCGGGATTTGGAGAAATTCGTTCCAACAAGTTTATCTGCAGCGCAGTATCATTAGCGACAGCGAGTATGTAATCCCGCCAGGGTTGTTCCCTCTTTCGTCCTCTTCAAGACACTTGGCCCGGTCTCAGTCGCAACAGACACTGCTAGGCTAAATCCTGACTTCTACCGACAACACGCTACTGCATGTGTGAGGCACATCTCGCGGAACAGGGTTTGTTGAAGCAGGTTGCTGGTTTAGCCAGGGTCGAGGTGCGCCTGGGTTGTGTCTATGATCAGATTCTTCTTTCCTCGGCCATCACAGATAGGCAAGTAGGCAATCTGGCAGTGGCAGGGACCATGCGTCTATCGCCAGGATTCAATGGTCTTCCAGGGTAAAGGGGAGTTAGGCAAGGTTCGTCCCTCGTTGGAACCCACCAAGTCGCATCTAGACTATCACATACTTCAACCCCGCGAAGCTCTACGCAGAAAGGGGCCCGAGCAAACGTACCGTACAAACGAAGACTGGCTTTATGAACATCGTCCGTGCGCTGTCGTATTGGTTGAAATAACGTAATTGCAACCATGGATGGATGGACGGAACGGCCGAAAGAAGAAATTGAATCGGCCGAGCTTTGAATGATGAGTTTGTCTCGTATGTGTGAAAGAATCAGAAGGATAGGGGGGCTCGATGGCATCGCCCCATGAAATAGGAATTTGTTTCTTTGACGTAGAAGAATGTTCGGAAAGGGGCCCGATCGAAGGCCGCATGAAGAGCAGACGTGGAACTCAGTCTCGATGTCGGACATGAGAGCTGCGGCGATGCAGGACATAATCGCATGTCTAATTAAACAAAGCCACTTTCCCTGAAGAACCGTTAAGATTCGGGAAGCTCGGGACATGAGAGGCACAGCAGGGTTGAGGCTCCTGAGCACAAATCTTGTTTTCCACTGTATGTGACTGCAGCCAGGAACGGGCAGTCACCCAGAACCCAGACTCAAATGAGACGAACCCTCGCCATAGAGATGCAGGTGCTTCCGTTCCTGCCGTCTCGGCTACATCACCCCTGCATGCAGAGACACACTTCGCCGTTCTCTGGATCAGAGTAGAAGTCTCCTCCGAGTGTTGCCCAAACAGATAGAACATTGCCCCTCTGCAGGAGACGCAGGAAGTGATTCATGGTCGCGAGATGGCCCCCGAGGTTATGTAAAGAGTTTGCCGTTCTGATCGTCGAGATCTTCAGTATAAGGCTAAGACGTTGGCACTGACCTGGGTCCTTGAAGATCAAGACTGGATCTGTGGATCTTCTGATCTTCCCCTTTATCGTTTTCGAGTCTTCGCCCGGCGGTCAGCATCAGCAGCCATGGCTGCCACGCCCGCTGTGATTCGCACTGAATCAAACGGACATATTGTGAGCGGTATTGCGATTGGCTTCGTCGCTGCTTCAGCGGCCGTTCTCTCCCTCAGACTCTATACACGACTAATGCTCCTGAGGACTGCTGGGAAAGATGACTTGAGTATCGTGGTTGCAGAGGTGAGAGCAAATCGGGCGTGGATTCTCTTCAATTACACAACACTAACCCTTTCAATAGTTGTTCGCAATAGTTGTGACAGTCGCAACTTGTCTTGGTAGGTTTCTCTCTCTGACCCTCTCCGCGGCAATGCTGACAGGTTGATGCAGAGGTCAAGTATGGTATGGGAAGGCATGTGGAGAACGTGTCTCTGGAAGAAACGCTTCAACAGCTCAAGGTAAGACAAGCTGTTGCATGAACTCCCGATCGGTACCCAGTGACTTACCACCGATCAGTTTCTGCTTGTTGCTGTCCTCCATTACAACATGGGGATGAACGTCGTTAAAGTTTCTTTTCTCTTCCAATACCGACGCGTCTTCCCTTCCAAGGGAGTTCAAAGAATCTGCCTCTGGGCGATGGTGTTTGTTGTCCTGTGGGCATGCGCTCAAGCTACGTTACTCGGCACATCGTGCCTGCCAATCTCCATCATCGTTCCCAGTACCGCCAGCTTCTGTCTCAACACGCTCCCAATTTGGTACTTTTCCTCAGCCATGAGCATGGCCACGGACATTATGATCTTCTGCATTCCTCTGCCATCCGTTCTCAAGCTGCGGCTTCCTAAGAAGCAGAAAGCCATGTTGTTTGGAGTCTTCTCTCTTGGCTTCTTGTAAGTGCTGGGCTCCCACTATGCCTGCCAGCCGATCTTTCTTCTAGTGATGTACAACTAACCTTGGTGGGTAGTGTGTGTATCATCTCCGTCTATAGAATGTTCACCCTCCGCACCGCGGTCTACAGCGAGGACCCCCCCTGGGAGAATATCGGCGCCGCGATCTGGTCCGCCATCGAACTCAACACCTCTATCATCGCCGCCTCTCTGCCGACCCTCCGGCCGTTGCTCGCGAAGTGGCTTCCAGGAGCAGGCCTGTCGTCCGCTCACAAGAGCGGGACTAGCGCCTACCCACGATACGGGAGCTCATCGGGGATCGGCCGCAGCAACTTCAAGGAGCTAAAGAGCAACAACACTCAAAGGGAGGTCAGCACCGAGGAGCTTGTGCTCAAGGATATGATAGCCAGCCAGTCGGGGGCTGTGCCTGCGGTCTACTCTCATGTGACGGCGGAGCCGAAGACAGGGCACGTGGGCCAGGAACTGCGAGGAGACTTTAGGAACCAAATAATGGTAACGAGAGAGACTACCATCAGGCAAGGTCGTTGAACGAAGTGGACTATTGCTGGAGGTCTATCAGAATCTTTCATGGCCGCATCTCAGGTCCTATCGCGTAAGATCACGGGCCTGACACAATTAGCAGTGGATTGCTTCTTTATTCATGTCCATGCGGAATTCATCCCCGCTTCCTATCGCCGGTCGTATCAGCCACTTGGCTTGCTGTTCGCCAACCAGTGTGGGCGTTGTATGACCTCTCCTCCAGCAGTCGTGGGAGTTCCGGGTGTCGGGACTAGCAATCCTCCCTGATTCTAACGAGTCCAATCACGGGCTTTGATACCGGTGCCCGGGTAGACCGGAGTGATTTGACAAGTTTCCACAGAACAATGGCCGCCATCCATAATCTGCGTAACAGTTGTGGTCCCGTCACAAATGCACGTTCCGGCGTATTTTCGTGGCCATAACGCCGCTATTTCGCTGCAGTGTCCTCCGGGCTCAAACAGCGATCTCAGGCAGTCTCTCGACAGAATATTTTCCCTTTCCAACCGCAATCAAAGGCACACCCGGGACATTCCTCAGCTTTTGTCTCAGCGCCCTATCATTCATTCCAACCAGATAGCCGCGGTTCTTCGTGACGGTGGTGACGATGCAGTCGTCGGCGTACGTGCCAGAGTGCGAGCACCTCAATCGCTCGAATCGCTCGTCCTTCGCAAGGCGCAGCGCCAGGCGAAACTTCGGTCCCAGCTTCTCAAGCTCGGCGATCGTGCATTCCGTTACGACAGGTGTGCACTTGGCGAGGAGAAGGTCCATGAGGCCCATGACGACGTCGATCTTGTGGCGAACCGTGTGCGCGAAGAAGTTGGTATTGAGAATGATGTGGTATGGGGGTCCCAGGTCTTGGTTCGATTGGAGGTAGAGTCCCGACGGGGCCTGGGGGATGTGTCGCACGAGATCGGCATCGTTCTTCTTGGTCGTCGACTTCGAATCCGCTTCGGTCGGTTTGGCAGCAAGAGCGTGGCGGCGGCCGATTAGGCGCTTGGCCTGGAGAACGTCAGACAAGATACATCTCGAGTCGCTTGGAGAGCTCCTACCTGGCCGAACTTTCTCGTCTTTTGGCGACACCCATGTTTCGCTGTTTGGTCGGATGATGGTTGGCTGCGCGGGAAGATTGATGCAGCGATGCGATGCGCTTGGGACTTTTTCTGCCACGAACTTTTAGGCGGTGAGGAATGCCGCCCTTATCGGCGCCAGTGCATAAAGTTATGCATCCCCATCGGGTCCGCACAATATGTGGGTCTGGGTCCATCTCGGCACCGAGAGAGTCCGGCGGCGGCAGTTCATCCGTTCTCGTCTCATATTCTTTCAGACCAGCTCAAGATATCGATACGTCAGATCGTCCATCGATATAAATGCAGTTTGATTTCAGTCTCCTTATGAAATCACTGTTCAATTCGAGTACTCATACATCAGCGGCGAACTATTATGAACGAATGACAAGAAAGTCATTGGCCCTCGACTAATGGTCTGACTCAGTTCTTTCCTAAAGGCAAGTCCATCACTATTCAAATGTGAACGCAACAGCAAAAGTCATGTGTGAGGCTTTCGTGAAGTCAACTGCGCTTTTGACGCAATAGCTTTTGTGACATAATTTTAGCGTCCCTGGTCGTTCCCAACCAGGGTTTCCCCTCAACGGCCAGGCCCGACACAGCGCTGAGTGGTGGACGCAAATATTTCCGCGCGCGCCACGTGCTAGTTCATGAAATCGAACCCGCTCATCCGGTTCTGCATCTCGCAATTGATCTCACCCCACAGACTTTGATTCTCCGGGAGCGGGGAAGCGGTGGGCGAATAGTAGGATTGTGAAAGAAGATTGCGAAAGAAATCCTATAATTACCAGGGAGTGCCTCACAAAGGGCATCAAGATGTTCCCTCATTTACCGTGATCTCCTGTACTGTGTTGATGTCCTCGTGATGTTCGTCTCCTTGGCAGTCCTGATTGGGCTTGCCTCCACAACAGTGCTTGCATCTCCTCTAGCGGTAGAGGCCTCTTTTGACTGGCAAAAGACTGACTACGTGTAAGTCGCGGTCGCATCACTTGAGGCCGCACTGACAAGACACACATCTAGGCTTGCATTCGGAGATTCTTACACATTTGTGCAAGGAACAGAAGGGTACTGGGGATACAGCTTCATCGGTTCTCAGCTAAACATCTCGTTCACTCCCGAACAGCTGTTATCAGATCGCATTGTTCCTGGGCAAAATACCTCATCCGCTGGAGGTCCCAATTGGATCGAAGAACTTACTGGTTGCAAGGAAGGCTTGCCACGAGACTGCGAGATTCAGTTATGGAACTTTGCATTCGCAGGCGCCGATGTGTCCACTACTTTGTGAGTTGAGCATCTGGTGATGCAGATAATCTTCTTAGACGGCTAATTCCCAGCCAGTGTTCCACTCCACCATGACTACACAATATCGTTCCAAAATCAAGTATCCCAATGGGACGAGTATGGCAAATCGGTCATCAACGCAGACACCAAAAGCTCCCTCGTAGCTTCATTCATTGGAATCAATGACATCAACGACATGGCCAACTTCCAGTTTCCTGTTCAAAATTCAACAAACTTCCAAGAGCTATACACTGCGGTCATCACAGAGCAGTTTGAAGCCCTTGAAACCGTTTATCAAGCTGGATATCGCAGCTACCTCTTCCTCAACTTACCTCCTCTGGACAAGACGGTATGGCGTTTCATCGGATCTTATGAGCCCCTTCTGACTATGGACAGCCTGCTGCACAAAGCGACCCCACTCGGAAGCCAAACACGACGATGCTAAATACTTTTAATGATGTTCTCAACCAAACCGCCAAAGCCTTCACAGAAACACACCCAAACACGACTGCCTTGGTGTTCGACACATACACCTGGCTCACCTATGTCTTCGAGAATGCGGCCACGTTCGGTATCACCAACACCACGTCGTTCTGTCCCAAGTACAATGCATGGGATATTGCGACTAACTACGCTTCGTACGGCTGTCAGCCAATCGGTGAATACTTCTGGTACAACTCGGGGCACATCACATACACTGTTTCCCAGCTGCTTGGCTCCAAAGTGGATGAGTTCTTGGCTCAAAAGAGCGGACAGTGCGGTGAGAAGCATAACACTAGTTCATCGTGGGGAACTCGATGGGTTGATGGGGTCGCAAGTTGAGTAGAAGCCTTGTACGGAGCTCTTGTAAGTGGGCGTGTTTCGTGCCGACACCCATTCCCGTCAGGTTTTGAGGTAGAGCTTTGCTAGCTGGACAGCGTCCACATCACAAGCAGTCTGTAGTCCGTATATCCTACATCTATAGTGAAGCGGCTATGTCTCCCATGCGTATTTCTATCGCTGCCATCGCTGCTGTCGTCGCTATAACCGTCGCTGTCACTTTCGTAGTCGTCTATCATCGCCGTTATTGTTTTCGCTATCCCTGCCGTTTTCCCTGTTATTCTTGTTCTCATTAAAACTTTAGGTATTTACGATTACACTGCCCGAATAGCTAACTATCACTGCCCGGCTATCTAAACCCCTAATGTAAGCCAAGTTTGCTTACCAATGACAAAGACAGCTCAATTTGCAATTTCTCGCGCGTCATTCTCATGGTCCCATTGCACATCGACTCGGCCCATTTTTCATGTCAGCCTAGGCTCCCATGAAAGACATGGGCAAAAGTGATAATAAGTTGTCCGCGTAAGTATCCCAAGCCTCCCACCCATCAGGAGTATTTTCACATTTTCCTTTCTCTGCATCCACAGCGCAGATGGCTCGGCGCCGAGACGAGCACGGAACGGACCGTGAAGTGGGGGCTCTGCAAGAGCAGCCCGAAACCGGAGCCGGCATATCGGCGAATATCCGATGAGGAGTCGCATCCATTTGACTGTCTACAGTTTCAGCATCTCACATTCTAACCGAAAATAGTGCAACATCAACGAAAAGTAACCTTCGGAAATCTCGCACTACACAACCGTCAGCAGGATGTGCATATCCAGGCTTGTCATGCTGATCTTGCCGGCTGTGCTCATGCGCCCCAGTACATGCGCAGGCATCAAATCAAATGGGGCTTTTTCATGATTCGATCGGATAACTTTCTGATTGGAGTCGAATGCCATGCTAATTCCGAGTGGTCCCATAGTCTCGGGTTCTTTGCCCAGCCCACGAGACCACAAGCCCATTACATTCACTCTTTTCCTGGATTCGCACGGCTGCATAAATGCTGAAACATGAGGTCGTTCTACCATTTGGCAGTGGAATATCCGCGCAAGACCAACCGGGAATTTCAGGCTTGACTCGATGGAAGAGAAATATCACGGTGGCTGGTGGGACGAACACCCCCCTGATTGGCGCGCATAGCCAGCAAATTCCAACACCGACCCAATGGCCACGAACATCAGCGCAAACCCAGTTCACGAAGCGGCCTGGGTAGTGGGGCGGCCACGAGTTATGCTTGCTTTTGCAAACCAACCCCATCCAATGCGAGGACGTCATCGTGCCCAAGAGCTGTGCGAATGACCGCATGCATGGTTGCTCCCCCGGCAAATGTTTGCTCCAGCAAAGCCCTCAACGCTGTGTCGCGCCAGAACAGGAGGTTCCAAGCGCATCTAGCCATCAGATACTCCACATCGCGTGGAGGAGATGCCGTGCAGATCACTTGTTTTGGCACCACATCTTGGTGCGGTACCACGTTCTGCGACCGTGGGGAAGCAGACCGCCTCCCGCTCGTCCGCCTGCCGCCGATGGCCTCGGTTCCGGGTTGAGAGTATAAAAAGGCGGCGTGATTTAGGTTGGGACAACTGCAAGCGCATAAGCTTGAGTTTGTGTGCTTTCTCTCAGCTGAGTCGTGAACCTTCAACGGCCGCCCACAGGGTATTCTCCGGGTTTTACGAACGAGCTTAATATTCCCGTTTCTGGAGAGTAGATCTTCCCCGCACCCATCCCCGAATCAAACATCTTGGGGTCCAGTTTTACCCCGGACTGTACTCCTGTTGGCCGCAACACGAGTCTGGGGACCTTGCTACGCCAGGCCATTGAAAGCAGGCCGTGACAACGCACGCAGCGACATTTCAGATAAAATTGCTTCACAGCACGAGAAGAATAGTGGTTCAACAGTCAACAATTAAGAATTTACTGGCACGATAACATTGATCATCATGGCTCTTTTCAGTCTTGGCAGAGGCAGAGGCCTCCAGACGGGCGTGACGATTTGCTGCGTAAGTCATTGGATCTCAACGGCAGAGCATCCATCTCACCGAAATAGCGCATTGATCTGACTAACTGGTGTAGCTCATTGCTTTTGTACTTTTTGGTTACGACCAAGGCGTGTTCGGAGGAATCCTCCAGATGGAAGACTGGCTTGACCAGTTCAATCACCCATCCGACTCAGAAACTGGTATCATCGTATCCTGCTACAACCTAGGCTGCTTGGCTGGCTGTGTCTGTGCGTTCTACTGAGCACCTGAGGTAGAAGGCCTACGCTGACCCATTGAGCAATAGTGAACTTCATATTTGGAGAGACACTGGGACGTCGGAAAACAATTTGGACCGCCATGGCGCTGGTCATCATTGGCGCTACGCTACAAGCATCAGCGTTCACGGTTCCACATCTTGTCATTGGAAGACTTGTGACGGGTCTAGGCACAGGCATGAAGACCTCCACAGTTCCGATGTAAGAGTCCTTACCAGGCCTTCAACTTCATTGTTTTAACTCCAAACAGGTACCAATCTGAACTCTGCGACCGCAAGTATCGGGGCCGTCTTGTTTCCGCCGAGACTCTCTTTGTGGGTGTAGGCATTGTTTTTGCTTACTGGTATTTAGCCTCTGAATTCCTGAATGAGGTCATAAATGCTGACCAGTGGCAGGTTCGATTTTGGAATGTCCTTTGTCGGCGGAGCAATTGCGTGGCGTCTCCCTCTCGCCTTCCAGATCATCTTCGCCCTCGTCGTCATCGTTCTAGTCTTTGCTCTTCCCGAGTCACCCCGTTGGCTGTTCAAGCATGGCCGCGAGCAAGAGGCCGTTCAAGTTCTCTGTGACGTCTTTGACAAAGATCCCACGGATGAGTACATCCGCGCGGAGGTGTATTCCATCCATCACGCCATTGAGTTGGAAGCCTCTGAGAAGACTCAGTCGTCCTTCATGAGCATCTTCAAGAACGATCGCGTCAAGACTGGCCAACGTGTCCTTCTTGCCTGGGGAGCGCAGTTCATGAATCAGCTTGGCGGCATCAACCTCGTGGTGTACTACATTCCCAGCGTTCTGGTACAAAATGTGGGAATGACGGCACACATGGCCCAGATCATTGGCGGATGCGTTCAAATGATGTTTATGTTTGGATCGATCTTGCCTGCTCTTACCCTGGACCGAATGGGTCGCAGAAAAACAATGATCTGGAGCAGCGCTGGGCTGGGCGTCTGCATGCTAATGATTTCGATCCTCCTGTCTCGTGTTGGGTTTTCCAACGGGCAAGCATGTGCTTCAGCTTCGGTCGCGTTCTTCTTCCTGTAGGTTCTCTGGTGCGATTTTCGAAGGTTCTACATGTTGCTGACAACTTCAAGATACAACCTCATCTTCGGCATGGGCATGAACTGTGTCCCATGGGTCGTCGTCCCCGAGATCCTTCCCCTTCACGCCAGAACCCGCGGTACCGCTGTCGGCATCAGCTCTAACTGGCTCTGGAACTTTTTCGTCGTCATGATTACACCGGTCATCATCAACCGATTGCAGTGGAAGGCGTACCTAATCTTCGTCGTGACCAACTTCGCATTCATTCCGCTCATCTACTTCTTTTATCCCGAAACTAGCAACTTCCGCCTGGAGGAGATTGACGAGTTCTTCACTCAGGGTCGCAATCCAGTCAAGGTCGCAAAGGAGATGCAAAAGGCTATGAAGAGTGGTCAGGATATCTCCGGGGCGGATGCCGAGAAGACTCTGTCTGGCTCTTCAGAGAAGGAGAAAGTACAAGTGGAGCATTCATGATCCACATGGCAAGCAGCTCGACACACTAGCCATTGATGTTATGCGAAGCAAGGTTCTCTAGTAGCTTGTTATTTCTACCAAAAACCATTGCCCAGAATGTTTCAAAACAGTAGCTTCGCCGAATGCGGGAGACTCATATTCGACGCTTATCTACAAAACTTTAAATACCAGCTTCTCATTAGAGACCTTACCTTCTTCAGAGAGCTTGAAGCCCTCAACCACAGTCTCCAAGCCGCCAAGCTCCCTCACCTTACTCGTTTTCAGGTCCCCATTGCCCAGAAGCTGAGGCAGTAGCTTCAGATACTTCTCCCACACTTTCTTATCCTCAGGTGTCTCGTCTCCACAGTTATCAAACCGGAATGGGAGAGCCCTCTCAAACACTGTGTAAACAATCGTCCACTCAATCTTCGCCCACGGGTTCACAGCTTTGATCTCTTCCTTTGCGGGCGGCATGACAGGAATGAGAGTAAGAACGTGATCTCCTTCACTCCCCTCAAGTGCCTGCGCGATCTTCAATGTTGAGCCGTGCTCTGACACAGTGTCGAAGGCGCGCTTCAGCTTCCCGCCTGTGACTCTCTTGGCTTCGTCAACCCACTCCCCATGGTAATCGATCACGGCATCCGCTCCCAGATCCTTCAAGAACTGATGATTCTTGGGCGAGGCAGTGGTGATGACTTTCAAACCGCTCAACTTTGCCAACTGAATGGCATAGTTTCCAACGCTAGTCGCGCCACCGTAAATGAGCACCCACTCTCCTCCTTTCCCTGATCCCGGCTCAGGGAGGCCAAGGCGTTGATACAGAGCTTGTACTGCTGTCCCCAGAGCAAGACCGACAGTCGCAGCGCTCTTCAGTTCCACATTGTCGGGAATTTCGAACAACAAACTCGCTTCGACGGGTATGTACTCTGCGTACCCGCCGCGGATCGGGTTCGCAGGAGTTCCATTTTGGCTAGTGCCCTGCACAAAGCCGGCGACGCGCTGACCCTTACGCCAAGCAGAGCCGTTGGGATCCTCAATTGTCCCGGCGAAGTCGGCGCCGACGATGAGACCGGCCGGGGCGGGTGGGGCGATGGGCGGAGAGCCTTTAACGGACTTCCAGTCGGTGGGGTTGAGAGCGGAGTAGTGCACTTTGACGAGGACTTCTCCGGGGCCGGGTACCGGGATTCTGGTGGATTCAACGGAGACAACACCGTCGCCTTGGGTGATAAGAGCTTTCATTGAAGACATATTGGGAGGTAATTGTCACGCTTTGCCAATGTGAATTGTAATTTTCAGTTGATAACGTTGTGGATCGATAGCTCATAATTGCTGCTTGGAACTCTGCCTCTTAAATTGTGTGAAGATTTCTGGTAGACGATTGAAATTTCTAAGCATCCTTTCGGCGCCGAAACCCTTTGAAATATGAAACTAAAGCCGCCCCTTGCAAGCCTTGAAGATCTCTAACCCGCGTTGTCGAAAGAAAGTCATGTCGCGAAGCGCGAGTCCGAGCCACCCAAACGGGTTACGTTGACAATGGTACATTATGAGGACGCAGGGACATTGGTAAGCATGGTGACGCCACACGGCTTAATAAACCACCCGCGTGCGGACCGGCGTCGGTGTGGGTGTTCCGCCGTTTGGATTGGATCTTTTGTGCGCCACGATCTAGCCCAAAGTAGACATCATGTAAGATCCCCATGGTATTCCACGGCATTTGGGATTTGATATATAACGTTATGAGCCCTTGAAAACGTTGACTGAATTTCGAGGCATACCTAGTAGTGATGGCGATATCTGTGGAGAGAAAGTCGACATTATGACCAAAGGTGCATATTTCTGGTGCAATTAGTCTAGAATAAATAGTCATCGTCAGAGTCTGTAAACAGAGACGAAGGAGGGAAATAGACGCCAACTTTTTGATGACTTCTTGATCATCAACCGTAGCAATTGAAGTGTAACTCGGACATGACGAACATCAAAAAGGTCGCCATTCTGGGGGTAAGTTTCTTCACTTATCTCTACTATGGTCGAACACGCACCAACAAACTTCGACATTCCAGGCCACGGGATCCCTTGGAGAGGTCCTTGTTCCCTCACTCATTGCCGCAGATTTCGACGTAACTTGCATCCTACGCAAGGATAGCAAGTCGCAGCCTCCAGAAGCAGTGCGGGTTGTGAAGGCAGAGTACACCGACACTGCATTGCTCACCGAAGCTTTGCAAGGCCAAGATGCAGTAGTAGAAGCGTTCAACCCTGCAGCATCCGTCCATCAAACAGCCATCCTCCAGGCTGTCCTCGCCGCCGGGGTGAGACACATTATCACACCAGACTTCAGTGGGAACACGTTCCACCCTAACGCTAAGGATGTTCTCATTTTCAACCCCAAGCTGGAGGCACAGAGGGAGCTGGAGAGGGTGGTTGCCGAGTCTCAGGGGAGATTGTCATGGACAGCGATTGTCACCGGGCCGTGGTACGACTGGACGATCAAGAAGGGGATATTCTGGATCGATCGAGAGAAAAAGATCGTGACAAGGTACGGTTCGGGAGACCAGAAGTACAGCATGAGTCGCCATGCGCTCAACGGCGAGGCTTTGGTCGCGGTGCTCAGTGACCCTGGAAGATACCAGAATCGACCGGCATATTTCGCCAGTCACACTGTCTCGACGAACCAGATTATCGGAATCATCAAGGACTTGGGTCTCGAAGGATGGAATGTTGTGGATGTTGATTTCGATGGCCTTTTTGAGAAGGCACACAAGATGTGGCAAGAGGACACGGATAATGGCGTCCAGGATAGGTTGAAGTCCAAAGCTTACGCGGCGCTATCTACAGTGGCGCTGTTGGATGAAGCGAACCGATATGGTTCGAACTTTGAGAAATTGGTAGAGGATGGCTATGATGAAGGGGACGCGAAGTTAAGAGAGAACTTGGCCAAATTACTTGGCTAGTTCCTATCGTATCATTAGCGGCAACGAATAGCGAGATTCTTTGAGCTCAAACACATTCCGAACTGAGTTCGTCTTCTGAGATTGAGATACCAAGTTGGAGGGGTCTTTTCCGCTAATCACAGGTATGTAATGAAAATTGACCTCGGGAGGCGTCTTTTCCAAGTCTTGCTGAAGTTTTAATGGCGTCGCCACGTCCCATGTAAATCCTCTGGGACAAGTGGGGTGCACGAGAACGATATGCACGCAGACGCAGAAACGTTCTAGAAGGCGTGACAAGAGGCAAATAGGACGACTATCCCAGTCGGCCTCGCCGGTAGGTTGTATGCATGCTGTGCCAGGGGTACAGTGCCAGTGCCCCTTTCGCTTGCTCGGATAGAGCGCTACTCGACTCTAGAATGAATGGTACCAGAGAGGTCTTCCTTACATGCGTCGTTCTCCTTCGGAAACCAATCACCATGGCTGAAGCACCCCCGGAGTTCTGGTACTCGGAGTTCACAAATGCACATTAGGCTTTGGCGCTGAAGCTGGAGGAAACAAGGTCAGAGCCATGAGCAATGTGACTTGGTCTGCTGAGATGGTTTTACTACCTTCATGTTGTTAAAGGCAGGTTTTGGTGCCGACATATGACACCTAGATCATGGACCAAGGCCATACAGAGAGAATAGGCCTCGTTTAGTCGTGAATAAGGATGGTTACAGTGGCCGATGTTATATATCGATCACTGGGCAGTCGAGTCAACAGGGAATGGGAGATTAAGCACAGTGGGATGTTCATAACTTGTACCACTTTCCAATGCTTAACTGACCATGTCACTGTACATAATGCATTTTACTCGTGGTGAGCCATAGAATCATGTGCGTGGATGATTGGAAAGGGGGAGGAAGTCCTGGGTCACCTTTTTGTCGACGTTCACAGGAGGAGGGCCTGGTCATGGGACAAAATGTATCAAAACAATGACAGACCCCCAATAATCACAAAGAGAATCGGCCACTCCGTCGGCGGAGTAAATCATCGAGGCAGGTTTGGCAACTTGACTGATGATCACCAACAGTGATCAGAGATGCCGTCTAGTCACTACAGGCTGGCAGTTAGTGACGGAGAGGCCGACCGGTAATGTTCGCCGATTGGCGAAGAATCGTCGATAACGATGAATGAACGGGCCCTATACCAACAAGCTGTAAGCATCAAGTTGCCTCATGACGGCAAAACTCGCCCGAAGTGTCATCAGGAAGGCAACAGAACCAATCTGCCCTGAGTGAGTCCCACCCCGTCGTTCAAAGTCAAACCATCCGAGACTTGAAGATTTTTCTAGGTTCGTCTGGGCAACTGAAGTGCAAAGTCCAAGAAAAGCACAGCCAGGCCGCTGGTAGGTCTGGGCAATCTTCAGAAGACCACGGGCTTGGATGCGAAGCGCTGATTCGCCAGGCGTGAAGGATCGAATCGGCTTGGTAATTGCTTGGGTTTCTTGGACGTCTTGGACTTTTGATCGGGTACGGTGGGTGCGTGTGCGGCGCGGTAGTGAACACCAGGGTGGCGGTACGTATGTAGGCTAGGCGTTATGTGCCTATGGTGATACGGCAGGGGGATGAAGACGGTTGTGGGCCAATCGTGTTCTGGTGTGTATCGTCCCGAATGGCATGGGCAAGCTACTACCCGAGGAATCGACAGTTCATCGGGCCGTCCTGCTACTGAATAGAAAGTGTTGTAACTGTGAATAAAGCACGGCGGAGGAGGAGTCCACTGGAGGAGGACAGCTTGATCAAGGTCGGGAGCCGGGCCTCTAGCTGTATTGGGGAAGTATTGGAGGAGGGCCCGGGTCCTCTATCGGCGGAAAGACGGATGGGGGGAGACTGTCAGGCAGTCCGCGGGGGAAAGCTGAGCAGGTGGGCAAGGTGGGAGGAAATGACATTCGATAGAGATGACGAGCGGAGCGTTCGTTGGAGGCACTCGAGGTCTTGGCCGCTTGGCGGGGGAGCGTGTTTTATAGAAATTCCAAGCATGCGTGCCTTTTGAGTTGGCTGTGAGTGGGCGACTCGCGCAACACCTCGGGAGGGACATTGGTGTCGACGAGACGAGTGGGATGGATGGTCCGGGGATCTGGACGGGACGGGGGCCACAGGGAGGGACGGGAGCCTACACGTGGGGGAATCGGGGCCCGTGATTCGGCAGCTGCGGGTCCCGCCAGGGGACGGGAGTGGGGCCGTGGCTTGCCGCACGCGCTTGGCGCTTCCTGTGAGCCCGAGTCTTGGCGCTTGGCGCGCCAAGTCGCTTGGGAGGCCCCACTGCCGTGGCCCTCGGTGGCTGTTTTGGGCAACGCGTCTCCCTTGTTTCCCGTCTGCTGCTGACGTTCTCACGACATCTCACTGATAGAATTTCACTTTCACTGTTTAGACGCCTTCAAAACGATAGATGTATGTACAACCTTGGACAGCCATTGGCCAATATGGGGGTCCCTCATCGGAGACCAGGCTCATCATGTTCTCCACCTGCTGCCATCTTCGTCGAACCAACGAGCAACTATGGCCCCGGAGATGTGGTGACAGCTGAAGATCCCGGCAGACGCACTGCAACGCTCGTCAAGTCTCCAGGCCTGTCATTCGCACGTGGAGGGTGGGCGTCAGTCGTATGCTCATCTTCCCAGATACCAGCTGCCCATTCCGTCCCAACCCATACATCCTCCAAGACAGCCCAGCCCTCAGCTCGTCGTCCCATGAATCCGTTTTCTGCCACCGAAAGAGCTCCACCATCACGCACAATGTTTTCCTGAGTTGGAATCGCTGTGTATCTGAAAGTGTTCTTGATCCTTATGCTGAGTATCAGAATACGATTCTCCCAGTGGCTCCGAGTTCGTGTGAAAAGCCTAGTCGCTAGGTTCATGTACAGTGCCCATGACGCTCATGACTACTTCTCAGTATTACTGAGTTCAGTGAAACGAAAACGAAGTCTCAATCATTCAACGTCTTTGACATTTGATGGACTATTCCGGATGGAGGAGGCACACCTAGGACACTTGCGCCAAGCATGTTCCTCCAGGGAGGCACCCGTCGTCAAATTCTGATCCAAGTTCATCGACGGGTCCGCCGCACCTGCAGATGGTGTCCATAAGTGGCGAGCCCATGTCGGCGGATTTACGGTTTGCAGAATGGGGTGTGGCATGCCCTTGTTCCACTTTGGCCGATGTTGGTCTGAAGCCTGCACCCTCCGCTGCAGCTGGGCTTTCTCCCACGCCCGAGCAGTACACGGTACACGGGTTGATACCTTGCGTGACCATGACTGCCAGGCTGCATGTCAAAGATGGTGGGCTGTCTTGTGGTGGACCTTGGTTCGCCTGCGATCGACCTGGCGGATGGTATATATCTTCTGCATCTGCCCGCCCTGTCCCCTCGCTTCCATGTCGACTTCTCGAACAGCATCAACCCTCCCGGCCTTGCCTTCCGCGCCACCCTAAGGGTCTTTGGTCTCTTTTTCCGAAACTAAGTTGCAGTAATTTGCATCAGTCTAGTACATTCTTTACGACCACATTCAAACAAGACTGGTTCCTGCGCATTTGCGCCAGCAGACAAGATGACTCTGCATCAGTATGACTACATCTTCGCCATCGGCACCATCTTCGCATTCCTTGACGCTTGGAACATTGGTACGTCAGCATCCGTCTTCGACTTGCCTCACCACCAACTGACCTAACCCCTTCATAGGTGCCAACGATGTCGCCAACTCCTGGGCCACTTCGGTCTCATCCCGATCCATCTCCTATATCCAAGCCATGTCCCTCGGTTCTGTCCTCGAATTCGCCGGCTCCGTCGGTGTCGGTGCCCGTGTAGCCGACACCATCCGCACCAAGATCGTCGACATTGACATGTTCGAAGACGACCCCGCCCTCCTCATGCTCGGCATGTGCTGCGCCGTTACTGCCTCCGCCATCTACCTCACCTTCTGCACCAAGATCGGTCTCCCCGTTTCCACCACCCACTCCATCATGGGTGGTGTCATCGGCATGGGTGTCGCCCTCATTGGCGCCGAGAACATTCACTGGGTTTCAGAAAGCGGCAGCATCGACTCTGGCGTAGTCTCCGTCTTCCTCGCCTGGATCATCGCCCCTGGTCTCGCCGGCGCCTTTGGTGCCATCATCTTCACCATCACCAAGTACGGCGTCATGCTCCGCAAAAACCCCGTCCTCAAGGGTCTCATGCTTGCCCCCGTCTACTTCGGCATCACCGCCTCGCTGCTCACCATGTTGATCGTCTGGAAGGGTGGCTCTATCAAGGTTAACTTCACCGATGCCGAGACGGCAGGCATGATCATCGGCGTTGGTGCCGCTTGGGCTCTCGTCGTCACCATCTTTCTCATCCCGTGGCTGTACCGTATCGTCCTCAAGGATGACTGGCAGCTTCGCTGGTGGCACATTCCCCAGGGCCCCCTCCTGCTCCGCCGCCCTGAGCCTCCCGTCCAGCCTGAGGGTGCTTCCGGCGGTATTCGCGACTTCTACTCCGGCCACTTGACCAAGGAAGAGCTTGATGCCGCCCGCGGTGGTGTTGTCCACACCCACAGCAACGACGTTGAGTCCGGCTCTGCCGACGGTGAGAAGAAGGTCGTCCAGGACAATACCGACGCTGAGGCCCAACCCGCTGCTCGCAACAACGACTACAAACACAAGCCCCTCGTCGGACCCCGTCCCGAAGGCGCCTTGTTCTCTGGCCCCGTGCTCTTTTGGATGCTCAAGAAGGTCTTCCTGTCTGGTGTCGACCAGGACATCATTAACATGCAGAAGAAGGAGAGCGTTCTTACCGGTGATCTGGAGGAGATGCACGCCCGCGTCCAGCACTACGACAACAAGGCCGAGTTCCTGTACTCCTTCATGCAAGTCATGACCGCCTGCACTGCCTCCTTCACCCACGGTGCCAACGACGTCGCCAACGCCATCGGTCCTTACGCCACCATCTACCAGATCTGGCACACCGGCGCGCTCTCCGGAAGCAAGTCCGAGGTCCCCATCTGGATTCTCTGCTTCGGTGGTGCTGGTATCGCCCTCGGTATCTGGACCTACGGATACAACATCATGCGCAACCTGGGTAACCGATTGACGCTCCACTCTCCCGCCCGTGGTTTCTCGATGGAGTTGGGTGCTGCTTGTACTATCATCCTGGCCACCCGTCTCAGTAAGTTTTTCTCGTCACCCAAACGAAATGAGTTTTCTAACGGTATCGGCAGAGCTCCCCGTCTCTACCACTCAGTGCATCACCGGTGCCACCGTCGGTGTTGGTCTCTGCTCCGGTACTTGGCGCTCAATCAACTGGCGCATGGTTGGATGGATTTACATGGGATGGATCATCACTCTTCCCACCGCCGGTATCATCTCCGGCTGCTTGACCGGTCTGATCATCAATGCTCCCCGCTGGGGCATGGCCAACTAATTGGCTCAATACGAGATGAAAGGCACCATTAGCAACAACTGGCTGACTGAGATCAAGGTCCGTCTCGAAGATGAGACCTGTCGTTTCTGACAACCTGTACCCAAAATTGTTTCTTGTATCTTTTCGTCTTTTCTGGACACATAGACTACTCATACCCTCATTAGTTGTCGTGAAACTTAATATAAGTCGGCCGTAGGCCTCTCAATGAAAATACTGAATGTCAGCTATGTACAAAGGTATTGACACATCCCCCGGTGAGTCGGATCATATGAAACATCCTTTGCTCATTTGTCGAATCGCCACCAATCGAAGTTGAAGAGATAGTCCGATCCATCACCAGTGAACTTGAAGAACAGATCATGGACCCCTTCCGCGCCGCTGATAGCACAGGTCACAGACGTCCACGACTGCCAGCCTCCAGACCTAGAGACATCACACGTACCAACAAGAAGACCAGAGATACTGTCAAGGTGCAACTCGATGTTCCCGCCGCCAGTGGCTGAGGCAACCTGGGCAGTGAAAGATGCCGCACCGTCCCCGAAGTCAATTCCCTTGACCTTGATGTAATCTCCATCATTGATGTATGCGACGCTCATCCCACCTTCGCCTGACGCTTCGACCTCGACTCCCTCCGACCACGCAATGAGCTCAGCCTCCTGACGGACGTAAGGATCCACGTTGACAACCTGCGCAGGTCCGTCGGTTGTCATCTTCAGCAGGGGAAACGTTCCGTCGGCGTTGTACTCAAAACTTTCCACAGCAACGGAACGTGTGAAGCCCCCGCCTCCAGGCAAAGCGCCGTTGTGGTAGAAGAAGTAGGACTTGCCGGCAAAGTCGATGATGCCCGGGTGGTTCGTGAAACTGCCGCCCTCTGTGGGCATGATCTGGCCTTGGTAGGTCCATGGCCCTGTGATAGTCGGGCCAGTCGAGTATCGAATGTCCTCGGGACAGCACACTGCCGCGAAAATCATGTAGTATAAATCGCCCCGCTTGTACACCCACGGAGCCTCCTCGAAGGTGGTAGCACGCGACGGATTGCCTTCACGAGCCCCGAAGTCTTCTGCGGTGAGATCCACTTTGGTGATTTCTCCGCTGTACGAGATCATGTCCTCGTTCAACTTGACATACAACAGATCCGGGTTGCCCCAATACATGTACGCCTGCCCGTCGTCGTCGATGTAAACCGTTGGGTCAATCTGTCCGTTGCCAAGGAGAGGGGCACCGATGGCGTCGACGTAGGGGCCTGTGACGGTGTCGCTCACGCCCACGCCGATGGACATGCTGCCGTTGATCGCGGTCGTCGGGACGTAGAAGTAGAACTTGCCGTTGCGCTCAATGGCCTGCCCGGCCCACGCATTGGCCTCAGCCCACGCGAAAGTGGCGACGTTCATGGGCGATCCGTGGTGCTGCCAGTTGACCATGTCAACAGAGGAGAATAGGAGCCATTCGCGCATGTCGAAGTTGGTGGAGTTGTCTTCATCGTGACCGGTGAAGAGGTAGACGCGATCCCCGACCACAAGAGGTGCCGGATCAGCTGTGTACTGGGTCTGTACGATGGGATTCTCGGCATGAACACGACCAATGGCGGACAGAAGGCCACTGAACAAGAGGAAAGTTTTCATGATGGCTGAAGTTTGGGTTGTCTTGTTCATTTCGGCGGTGGTGATCAGAGAGATGAAGGTCAGCGGAAAGCGGTTGAGATCGTTCGCATTGAAATATTAGATGACTGGAGAGTGTCCAGCATAATTATACTAAAATGTTTGTAGAATACAGCAAAACCTTTTTCCTAACTTCGTCGCCCGAGGCTGAGAACCCAGATGCTACCCTACGTGGGATTGCGTCGCGATGTCAAACGCTGGATCATCATTGGTGCGGGTGCATCGGATACCCGTCCCAAGTCGGGAAAGATGCAAGTCAAAGAAACAAAACGTGGAGAAATGGAGATTTCTACGCAATTTTGTTTATCTAGAAGGTGCCGATGCTCTCGTAAAGTCGCATTCACGATTTTGTACCACCAACACCTCTCTAGGTTTGCAAACCCGAGCAAGAGCGTATGTGTAGCAGAAGTGTCGACGCAACCCAGACAAAAGATATCATGGGCTCGCCGGCAATCAATCTGCCAAACCGCACTTCGCTACAGTATGTCTACGCAATCTCCATGGAGAGGTTCACTGGAATGAGTCTGCAAATTTTGCCATGTCTCGACTCAGGGTTCAAAAACCCCCAGGTGGAAATCGCTATTGCCCGTGTCAAATGAAATCACACAGACTCGACCCTGTGGAACCTGTAATAGCAGCGACTGAGAATGAATCTCGCCGCAGATTACATGGGAAAGAGCGACGGTAAGAAAAAGCATCTAGGCCAAGCAAGACCAGCCCACTTACCCCACAAAGCGATCACGTTGTCGCTATCCGCAAGCTGGGGAGAGGAGCGTATCCCGGCGCTTGCGGCTAGGTACCAACCTTCGAGCGCTGACCTTACATACCTCTACAAGTCTTGTCGGTTGTGTTCCGGTTGGTCTCAATGATCTTCGGCTTCATATGAACAAAAAATATTGACACATCTTGGCATCACCACTAGTCTCTCTGTGAAAACTGGAAAATGTCTTTCGTACAATGACAAACACCGATCTCCAGCCGAAATAGTCTATTTAACCACCAATCACAGCTATGATTCCTAAATATGGGAATACTTGTGTTCTATCATCTCTAGCTATCGTTGCTTTAGCAGTCCATCGTCAAGAGATGCGAAGTTGCCAGATCAACAGTTGCCAAGAACGACAGGCGTCAAATTGCGATTGGGGCGTTTCAAGCAGTTTACGACTTGAACATTTCCAGGAATCGTGACATGGCAAAGAGTGTTGCTTCCTTTCATGAATATATACCGGACCGCGCGCGTCGCGATTATGCCCTCGTAACCCACGCAAGCATTCTGTCAAGTTCTCTCCAGAAGATTCAACGATGCATTATTCTCGTCTTGTTGGTCTTGTAGCTGCGGCTAGCCTGACAGGAGCACTCCTGCTTCAGGTTGATCCCGACAGCCCAGGTCATGAAATTAGTCCTTTGCTTCATGGACTCATGTTCGAGGACATCAGCAACAGCGGCGACGGAGGTAAGTACTTATTCTTCACCGTTTACACGCCGAAGCTTCGGGTGGGTTGGTCAAATGTCTAACACTATAAAAAGGTCTCTATTCACAGCAGCTACGCAACAATGCCTTCCAGGGCAAGGTGACTACGCTCGATCCCTGGACTGTCCACTATGGCTCGGCGAGTATATCTCATGACGCAGACACCCCATTGACCAGCGCCATCACTTCCTCTCTGAAGATCACTGTCCCTCCTGGATCTGGTGGCTTCACTGGCGTCGCGAACCCTGGGTACCGCGGTATCATCGTCGATGGCGGCTACTATAATAGCACCTTCTGGCTTCGTGGCGACTTCCAAGGCGATGTCAAGATCCGACTCCTGGGTAATGAAACTGATGTTGAATACGGCTGGGCCATCATCCCTGTGGACTCTGGACCACAGCCGCCCCCGATGGTGACAACCTTTGGGTTTTCGAGATCTTAGCCGAGACTCTGACCAGCGGATCCATCAACCTTGGTTACCCCACTTTGTTCCCTCCCACTTTCAAGGGAAGGCAGAATGGCTTGACTGTGGATCTGTCGGAAGCCCTTGTCGATCTCAGCCCCCAGTTCCTCAGGTTCCCTGGTGGCAACAATCTGTAAGCCACCTAAATTTACTTGTCCTCTGAGCTGACTGGATTTACTAACATCTTCATAGAGAGGGAGGCGGCCCGGACGACCGATGGAAGTGGAACGAGACACTCGGTGCTCTGGAATCCAGGCCAGGTCGTTGGGGTAGGTTTTGATCCCATGCCAATGCAACGTGATACGACGAGGCTAATCGTTTCTTCCCGCTGGTACAGGTACTTGGGGATATGTCAACACTGACGGTCTTGGCCTTATGGAGTACTTCCACTGGTGCGAAGACATGTCTATGGAGCCCATCCTGGATGTTTGGGCTGGTCTTGGACTTGCAGGTCTCCCGCCATTGGTGGGAGCAGACCTGGAACCATATGTTGAGGACGCGATTCGCGAGATAGAAGTTAGTCATCTTCTGCTTTTTGAGGGTTCAGAAACTGAGGCTAACATTCACAGTTCGTCATCGGCGACATCAACACTTCTGGAGGCGCGCTCCGCGCTTCTCTTGGGCATCCGGAGCCTTACCAACTGAAATTCGTCGAGATTGGAAATGAAGACAACCTCGCCGGTGGCTGTGAGTCTTACAAGCAACGATTCGTGCAATTCTTCGACGCCATCAAGGAGGCGTACCCGCAACTCACCATCCTCACATCCACGTCCGACCGCAACTGCCTGCCTGACCCGATCCCCGAGGGCGCATGGCTCGACTTCCACGACTACAACGTCCCGGAGAACTACATCAATGCATTCGACTTTTATGACGACTGGGACCGCGCTCATCCCGTTTTCATCGGCGAGTACGCCAGGTGGGGCGTCAAGTGGTCCGACATGCGAGGTGCCTGCTCTGAGGCGGTCTACATGATGGGCTGGGAGCGCAACGCGGATGTGATCAAGTTGGCCGCCTATGCGCCCACGCTGCAAAACTACGACCCCGTCAACGGCCAATGGACTGTGAGAAATCCTTCTTCGTGGAAACCCGCACAGTCAGCTAACGTATTTTTGTCCAGCCTAACCTCATCCCATTTACCAACAAGCCTGATGGCATCGTCTACACGCCATCGTACCATGTTAAGAAGATGTTCGCCACTAATCATGGCGAAGTTGTTGTCCCCGTCAAAGCTGACGTCGAGGTCAATCCAGGTAAGCTCCCTCAACCCCCTGTTACCTGGTATTAACCTTGACCATTCCTGTAGTTTGGTGGGCTGCGAGCAAGAAGGCAGATGGACAAGTCATTGTCAAGCTTGCCAACTATGCTGCAAACTCGACTGAGATTCGCATTCAGATCCCTGGTAAGGCGAGCTTGGAGGCTTCTTTCACTTCCATCACTGCCGGCCCAGATGACGCCAACTCCGTCGAAAACCCTCATGTCATTGCTCCACCCGCTATACTCAATATCTCTGGAGATGGCGATGGAGGTTTCACTGTTGAACTGGGTCAGTTTGGTGTTGGAGTTTTGGTGGTATAGGAATGGTTCGTTATGCGAACATAAAGTTTCGGTGGAAACTGGTTGATCACTTTCAACGACGATGGGTTGAGAACAGGGACGAAGATGGTGATCCATGGATAAGATAGCGTGACCATGATGTTGGACTTCAATTCTTCTTTGGGCATCTGCAAATTAGGTGTTCCTACAGCATTTTGAGTAGATAATTACACTTAGTCCCTTTCAGTATTCTCTTCTCAATGCGAAAAATATTGAGATGGCCTGCGCCTGGTACATGTCGCCGAGAAGTTCAGTGACAGAGAATAAGCCAGGCCGCAGATGATATTAGCCACGACTAGAGCTAAATATCTTCGACGAGTGCGAACGCCTGGCCGGCTATAGGTAGTCAAAAACTACCTCCGAAGCTCATGCAGCCGAGGGCAATGAGAATTTGCTTTGTCGCCTTTGTTTTTGCTGCCACACCTGTGACATTGTTATTTTCATCGGGAGCATCTAGCGACAACATTTATATGCGGCAAGACAAGGTTGACATTTGCTGAAGGTATTAAGATTACATGTACTATCATGGTTCTAATAAACCTGGTGACTTATTCCTTGTCGAAAGGTTTTCTGGCCGCTTTCTCAATCCTGATTTCAATCGTCTTGGTGATACCGGATGGAAGAGGAGCTTCGGCGAGACCCTGCTCGTTGATGTCCTCCACAAAGATTGTTTCGCCAACATGTTCGGACGTAAACAAGGATGAACGACTTGTTCCCGACTCCCTCCGAACTGGAGACTTGCCTGTGTGGCCTCCACTCCACGTTGTCACATACGTTGCGCTTCCACGCGGTAATTGTTCGTGCTGTGTATGCCGTCTGGCGGCAAGCCGGAAAGACGAATTGTCATGAGCGCTCTGCTCAAATACGAGCCTTGAGGCCAAGATATCAATGCTAGGATATTGTCAGCTTCCACAAGTGTGGCCATACTAGCAGATTCAAGACTCACAAGATGATGACAGGAAACATGCATTCCAAAGTGTAAACAAAGCGGTCAATCTGACTCGCTACAGTCTCGGCCTTCTGGATCGAAGGCTGGAAGAAGTATGCGACAGCCCGCGTTATTCCAACCAAGGCTAGCACCGCCAGGCGAATTTCGGTGCTTCGCATTAGGTGCTGAAAGAGGGTCGGCACCATCGAAGCTCCCAAGGACAGACTCTTCGCCTCCGCGAACTTGCGCAACAGAAAGTACGCGCCAACGCACTCTAGAAGTGCCATGGAGGTGAAGTAGCCCACGTGCAGCCCATTGATGGTTGTTCTCAGCTGCGACTCGCCGTTGACCAAGATCTTCACCCGCGCAGTGAGAATAAGTATTCGCAGGATGAAAATGGCGACCATCATGAACCAGAACAGAGACATAAACACAACACGGTCCCGATTTCTTAACACCTTCGTAAGAATGGCATAGCTGTAGAACGAGATACCGGCTTCTTGGACCTATCAAGGATCAGCATCGATGAACACAATTGTTTCATTGCACAAAAAGAATGGTCCTACACTACCATCCACAACAAGTCCGCAAAAGCAGACGATATCGCCGTGTTCAGGATAGGATAATCTGCATAGAAGCTGTAGTAGCAGAGGCCGTTTGCCGTGGCGCCAGCCGCCGATACGATGATGGGAATAAGCGAGACCGGGGAGAAGGCGGTGATGCCCGCAATCATGAACCCAAAGAGCACGTTTGCCAAGCCGATTGTGCTGAGGATCGCCCAACTGGTCTCAAAGTAAACGACCGACATTCTGCCTCCTGAAGCGCCCGCATAAGTTGCATCGAAGTCAAAGCTTTACATGAACTTTAGTTTCCCCACAACTGTCTTATACAATTCGGGGCGACCGACAGCGGGCGTAAAGGGGACGAGCTGTCTCGCTCGCATGAGGATTCGCAGCCACGATTGCATTGCAGAAACTTAGACCGTTACGCAGACCTGTTCAGGAGTCTTGTCTTGCGCTCCAATAGCCCGCGCGAGAGCCCGCACCATGGATTTGTGGCTGGGGGCTAGAGTCCAGGCGCGCCAATGAGTGGCAGAGAGAAGCTCTACCGGAGTGTGGGGGAGAAACCTGGGGAAAAAACGGTCATGCCGATCGTTTCAATACAGCTGTGCCTCTTTCATGTTGTGATTAGCTTCACTATGTGATTGGATATGTCGTGGTATTACATCTGTAGTTGGGTTGCAGTGTCAACTCGTGCCGGTGGGATGGGAAATTTCCCCGCATGGTTTTTCAAGCGAGAACCCAAGACTCGCCGTAATCGTCAGAGTCTGACATCCACACGGGGATTAATATCCTCAGGAACCCAAGCTTATGCATGACAGGTCACAGGACAAGCGGTCGCAGCACCTCTAGCGGTCTAGATTGGGAACGTTGGAGACGATCTCTGCCTGGAACTGGCAACTGACAGTGGAGCTTCCCTGGGTAATGTCCAGCGGCTGGATGTACGAGCCAACTGATCAGGCGACTGATGAGGTTTTCACAGTGATAAAGCAGAGGCGTCAAGTCCCTTCAGGTAACAGACCACAGATCTGGTCAGTTTTCCGGACTTGGCTGCCTAGGAAGGAAAACCAGATCGGGCTTTAGAACACCAACGTGGCGTTGCTTGCGAACGTTCAGCTCTGTCTGCCCTCCCAATCCATATCTTCCGGCATAAGATTGCCGGGTAATATCAAAACCTGTCTTGGGTGACACTGTCACTTCATATAGGATATGATAGCATGCAAGCTGTGGCTTCTAGAAGGAGGGGAAGCTTCTGAAACCGTCCGAACTTGACCTGCATGATGCATCATGGCCACATGTTTCCCACATGGCAAGTGACGGCAGCATTGAGTGCCCGCAGATCCTTCAGTCGGTGTAAGGGCATGATCCATGTTGGGGATGATGTGCCCTAATGGATGCCTTCACATCAGCCACGCCAGTGGCTTTTCTCTTATAACAGTCTCCACGCAAGCCCAGGTTATGCTTATGAATGAGATCAAGCTATGTGTTCATCCCAAGGGTGAAACTTATTTTTAATTCCAAGCCGTTGCTATTCACAGCGTTCTTCAGTTGACGTTTTGTTCTTTGGACGTAGGCTACGATGCTGCTCTTTGCAAAGCCTATGCCTCCCAAAGTACCCAAGAGGAGAACGCGAACAGGCATGTTATCTCCATTCCATTTCAGACTTACCTTTACTTGTCGCTGACGAATTTTGATCTGTAGGCTGCGCCTCATGGTATGCCACTTTTCCGCCGCAATGGAACTCCCCGCTGACATTGTCTCAAGTAAAGACGCAAGAAAGAAGTGCTGCGAGAGACGACCGCAGTGCACACGATGCGAAGAAAGAGGTCTGGACTGTGTCTACCTCCCAGTCAAGCGTCGCCGGTCTAGAGCCGACGGGATCACTTCCCAGCCGCGTCAAAAGGCCCCGGTACTGCGCTGTGAGCCAAAGGCCGGGGCAGAGTACTCCTGGGGACAGCTTTCCGAAGAACAACCATGCGTTGAATCCTCCGAAGTGGCCCTTTCCACTTCCAGTGTGTCATCATGCGACACACCTGATTGGGGTAGTTCGTCTTGTCAGTTCGATCTTTCCGATGAACAAATGGACTCAAGGTTGTTCGAGCAGTTTGGAAGCATGGATGAACCGGGCTCCTGCTCGGACTTCACGCAGGAATTGATTACCACCTCCACAACATCTCAGCCAGGCCTCAGTTCCATGCTCGAGCTGCCTTATCCCTCGTTCTTCAATCTCACCGATGATAATCAAGATCGGAAACTGATTCATCACTTTTGCACTGTTCTATCACATCTCATAGTTTTCACGGAGGAGCCGGACAACTCATTCCAAGAGCTCATTCTCCCGCTTGCTTCCGAGAACTCCCCTGTCTTACACGCCATGTGTGCTTTTGCCAAGGGACACCTTGAGTACATGGGCGTGCAGGACTCCAAGCATTCATCCAACTTCCGCGTTCTGGCAGCGGAGGGCGTTTTCAGTCTCGTGCAACAGAATTCTCGCTACGAGGAGGTACTGGCAGCGACCATGTTGCTCGTCTATTACGAATCAGTGAGCACCATGTCCTTATTGTCGGAACTTTACTGATCGAGCACAGCTCACCCTTACTGGGTCCTCAAACATGGTACTTGAGCATCTTCGGAGTGCATTTGTTGTCCTGAGCTCCATCCCTAAGTCGGCAAAGAGCCAGAGCGTCAGGTTCCTCGAAAAGGTTGGTTTCAATACTGCAAAAACTACCGATATCATTCAAGTACTAATCGTAATCTAGGCATTTCAATTCTACGACGTCATTGCGGCCTTGTCACTCGCGGCCAGCCCAGTGTCGGCGACGCCTGACTCAGACCACGAGTATCCTCTAGGTTTGCCATCTCCGAAGTTGACTCGAACAACCTTTGGAGACCCTCTTCTAGGCATGACTGGAGATCTCTGGCCTATTTTATATCGCCTCAGCTCTCTCAAAGCCCTGAAGGGCGACTTGGAATCCGCCGTAGCCGCAGACCAGCAATCCAAGGTCTCGGTGCTGCGCACAGAGTACGAAGCAACGTCCAGAGCAATTGAAAATGCCTTGCAGGAATGGGTGCCACCCATACTACCAAAGAACATCACCACACCTTTTGAGGCCCAGGCAGGCGCACAGGATTCTCTACAGGCGATGGTGCACAACTCGCTCGCGTATCGCCATAGTGCACTGGTGTACTTGAACCGTTCTATCTACAGGTACCCAGTCAACCATCCGGCCGTCCAAACGAACTGCTATCTAGCACTCAAGAGCTGTGTAGCAGTGATCTCCTCTGGCGGGCCGGTGAATGCCCTTCTCTGGCCGCTGTTTGTGGCTGCTTGTGAGGCCATCACGGACCACGACCGTGGCCTTGCCAGATATGCCTTCATGGAAATTGAGAGGAGGCAAGGCATGATAAACATTGAGAGAGCTCGCGCTATCGTACTTCATCAATGGGCTTCAGTGAGTATAGACAATGTGAATGACACTTGTGGTGGGCGGGTAGACACTTGGAGGGAAATCGCAGGAGGGATGGGGTTCACCATCATATTCGGCTAAAAGCGCATCAGCTATCCTAGACCTATCTTACTAAATAATATTTAATCGTATTCATCAAGAATGACCGGTAGATCATTCTCGTCGTACTTGTCATTGGGTACAACCCCCGGTACAGACCACTACAGTTTCTTCGACGATCCACCTAGGCGGGTGTCAACCGGCTAGACGATCGGCAGATCACGCGCAGCAGATGCTAGAAAGGCTGGAGTCAGATTGATAAGTAATCATGGCTCTTGATGGTTCAAATGCGCTGCCTGGTGTGTTGTGCGCTGAGCTATTGTGTCTCAGGAGGACGTCATGTTGTTTGCCCTTCTGAGTCAACCTTCGCTGCTTGGGCATTTGACTCTCATTCACAAATGATCCACATCGTGAATTGACCAATCATATCATGATCCTCAAGTAGCTGCATTCAGCAAAAGCTGTCCTAGCAAGCAGAGCCTATTATTGCGATAGGAATGGGACGTCTACTACCATGTCTCGCCGATATCTGGAGGAAGCTGTCATGTTATCGTAAGGTGGTTCACGTAATACAAGATTTCGGTTGCTGCAGATTTCATCAGCGCTGGCCAGCATCATTCACCTATAGAGGGAGAGTCTCGTAACAATTGAAGTACCTTCGGAGCAGCGGGCTCTCATCCACGACTGTTCAATCTTGGAACGAAGGTTTGGGTGTTCAATAACAATGTGAAATTTGAACAAGACATCAACAAGCCACATACAGGTACTAGTCAACCCTTGGAAATGAGGCTGTCGGTCAGTGTCCACGGTGGGACAAAGGTTCTGAAATCTAGCTAACATGTATGAACAGGGGTCTGGGATACGGTTGGCAGCCTCGGCTGGCCCAAGATGCCTTGGGAGAAGATTCGCACCGATGGAAGCGCCGATGAAGTAAGCAATCTTCCATAATATTTTATCGGGCATCTGAGTTAACAGTACCTATTTAGCTTCGATTCGCCAGTCTGGATGTTCACCCGAACGTCGAGCACGCGTTCCACGCCCTAGCCCTCGATGAATGGCGCACTGCCTTTTCCCCCTTTCTTTGGGGCAAGAGGGGCAACAGCACGACCCATCTTCGCCAGGTATGGTTTCCGGGAAGCCACAGTAACGTCGGCGGGGGTTTTGAGGATCAACAGATCGCGACCATTGCGCTTGCATGTATGTCTTTCTTCGACTTCCCTTGACGAAGCATGAAGCAAGTGACTAACACGCATTTTCCGTAGGGATGGCGGATCAATTCGCCTCAGTCGGAGTTGAGTTTTCCACCCCAGAAATGAAGCGAATTTTCTACACTCTCGATCCATCTGTCGAAGCCCGAGAATGGGGCAAGGGTCGGATCTCTAGTCCTTCGGCGACGACTGCTATTCCCGATAAAGCTTACAACGCGCTCTGGTACCCTTGGCAGACGGTAACGGGTGGGAATACTGTGGCTGGCACGCGCACACCGGGGTCCTACATGGAGGATGGCAGGAAAGACGTCATCCAGGAACCGAACGAACTCACCCACCCATCCGTGCGCATTCGCTATCTCTATGATGGTCTTGGATTGGACGACAATGGCGACTGGGAATGTTCTGCACTGACCAAGAATGGGTACAAATTGCAGAAGAGCAGCGTCCCTCTCCAAGTCGAAGACCCTCACCACAAGCACTTCATTGCGTCGACGTACGAGGCGCTCAGTGGGACTGTCGCATCAGTTCACGGAGGATTGCCGATCGACCCCAGTACCGATCATAAACTGGTCCTCCACCAGCTTCCTTTTGAGTCTGATCTCTACCAATTGGAGGAAGCGAAGAACAACTGGGTATGGGAGAAGGACGGCAAGGTTCTGCCAGAAGAGCGCATTGGAATGTGGGAGAGGCTATTCATTGAAGTCAACCACAACCTCCTTTACAGACAAAAGGAGACACAGAGACTGAAGGAAGAGCGGGAAGCAGCTGAGCCCAAGAGCAATGGCTGGTTTTCTGGCATCCAGTCTTGGGCCGAGGATAAGGCCAACACTGCACGCAGCGCTGCCGGTAGTGCTCTCACCAACACCGTGGGCAGACTGCTCCCTAGCTCCGGGAAGCTCAAGCCCGCGGACTATCACCCGGACTTTGGGTATCACGATTTAGTCTCTTGGCAGAGAGGAGATGCAATACAAACTAGCAGAAAGATTCGAGCCTAGAGCTATTGAATGGAAGATCTGCTCTTCGGGGTTACATCTCTAGCTATGTAATTAGGCCGAACCCTGCATGGCTATTATCACCATTCTCTATCCGTGTTATGAATTTTATTTCTTTTAATGTCTTATATGTTATTCCTCGTCCATGCCCAATACCGTCTTTATTGCCCCTGTCCTCGCCCTCATTGGTGTCCTCATCGTTGTCCTCATCGTTGTCCTCCCTATTGCCGTCCTCGGCGTCGTCTCTGACGTGGTTGGTAAGATCACACTACTCGGCCAAAGGCCAAAGCTATTATTGAGATGAATTGAAAATAATGCGCAGTGGTGTAAATAATTGAACATTTGTCATCTGAAGATTACACGCCCCCGGAACTGCCGTTAATACCAAATAAAAAAGAAGTGACCCCGAAGTCTGACTATATACAAATTCAGTTTGCTATGCACTTTTTCGCCACGTCTAAGATCCCGACTCAGTTCTCTCCATTGTTGATCCGAACTAAAGTGCTTCTCGCGGCAACAAAGCTGCCCAGTGATCTGATGGTCGAGTCGCCGACCATGTCGAATACGGCGACCTCAGCGCCCATCTCCTTCGACAGCCAAGTCCTCAACTCCACCGCTACCAGTAAATCAACTCCATACGCGTGCAGGGGCTGCGATGAATGACTAGTGGCAGCGTCAATGCCCAGTCAAAGCAGTCCAAATACTACAGCAGCTTCAAGGATAAGGAGACTGATGGGCTGATTGCGAACGCCCGTGTACACTTCGAAAAGCTTGCTAGTAAGGGCGACATAGTTATTGAGGACGAAGGAGACACTTGCGCTATGGACCTAGTCCTTCGGCGTGAGGCGATGGCATTCACCAAGACTGGACAGCGCTCCCCAACATCCTGTGACACGGCAATGCGCGGTGAACTTGCGATGTTGCTGGTGGCGGTAAGTGACACAACGTACCTCTCAAATTCAATCCCATGCTGAACAGTCGAATCAGGGTCACGAAACAACCGCCATCACACTTGGTTGGGGCCTCAAAACACTGGCTCACAACCAAGTGGAGCAATCAAAGCTGAGAAGGAGCCTTGAAGATGCCTTCTCATCTGTGCCTCCAGGATCTACGCCATCTGCCTCTGACATTCTATCCACCTCAATTCCCTATCTTGATGGCGCATTGGAATAAATTCTACGTTTCGCCAACACTATGCCTCTAGTAGCTCGTTCTGCCACAGTCAACACTACCATTTTGGTTTATCACGTGCCGAAAGGATCCCACATCATGTGTAATGCTCAGTTCATGAACGAGCCCCTAGATGCACCAGATGCTGCCTGCAGCGAGTCCAGTCGGGCAGCTTGGGAACGCCGCAAAGGACATGCTTTTTCTATAACGGATATAAAGCGTTTCATTCCACAAAGATGGCTCAAGAAAGACGAAAATGGGGTGGAGGAATTTGACTCTGCAGCATTGACGAGAATGCATTTCTCTCTGGGGCCGCGAGGCTGCTTTGGTGCGTCCAAGAAACATGCATTCTTTCAGATATCACCTGCTGGTTACTACTTCCAGGTAGAAAACTACCGATGCAACAATTACGCATATTTCTCGTTCTTCTTGTGTGGAACTTTGAGTTTCTCCCTGTTCCTGATGTGCTGAACAGCCCATGGGGCCATCGGAGTATCTTACGCCCTCCTCAACAATGCTATGTCCGACTTCGGAGAGTTTGATGCAGTTTTCACATAGTATATGCAGTAGCCATGGCTTTGAGACCCAGTGAGAAGGATATTTGTGTCGCCTCTCGGTTGTTCCTAAGCATCCATGGATAGTTATTGGTGTTCGAATTCAAGTAACTTTAAGTAGTGGGGATAAGGTTCTCGGGAAAGGTGACAATGATGATAATGATAAGGATGACAACGACGACGACGACGACGATGATGATAACAACAACGACAACGACGATGGCAGAGACACAAAACTTAGACTTCCAATAGAACTGAAGTTATTGAGAAATAATTTCAACCCGAATTTGCTTGAATACAGGCTCATGGGAATGGATCATACTCTGCCAACCCCTGACACACTCCATCTAACTCGACCCCATCGATGCGCTGGACCGCCTTCTCGCCTGCTCCAAAACGAAGTACAAACCCTCCATTCGTCTCGTTGACAACCTGCGGCTCCCAACCAAATTTCTTCTGCGGTCCATGATACGGATCCTCAGCAAACGCCATGACATAATCCTGCATCGCCCTGCTAACTTCAACCTGGAAATCCGTCGTTGGTGCTATGTGATCCAACAGGTTGTACGTCCCAAACAACACTGGCGTCTCGCTATTGTGGTATGCACCCAGCCAACTGTATACATTCAAATTGGGAAACTCGGCAGCATACTGAAACCTGAAGACGGGGGCTTCGGACGCGCTCAAACGGTTGCGAGCGGCAGTGGCATTGAAAGCTGAGCACACCCACGCGACGTCCATGGCCGTGACAGGCGGCTGCCAAGGACCTTCAGTCAGGTTATCCTTTGGCCATGGGGTGAGTGATGAGAACTCGTTGGCCGTCATGGAAATCAGGGACGGGCGGCGAGCGATTTTTCCCGCCGCAGCGCGCTCATCGTAGTCACGGAAGATGATGCGATCATCTGGGATCAAGCCGAAGGATAGAGCTGGTGTTTCACCTCGATCGCCGTACTGTCCGATGAAGTTCATGATCTGCGGGAAAGATACGCGGCGCATGCAGTCGAGTTCCGCCATGCCATCGGGGTCCTCGCAGTTGGGGCCGCAAGAAGACTCGCAGCCCACATGCTCTGCGACGAAGGTGAAATTGGAGTACGTTGGGTCTTCCAAGAGACCTGAAGAAAAGGATCCGGTCATGACTCCCGACTCCATATAGTAGGATTGAGCAATCGGATCATCGTGGTAAGCGTAGGCGTGGATGTCCGCGCTGATGGAACCCGCCGATCGGCCCCAGTTCATGATGCGGGTCGGGTCGCCGCCGAATGCCGCAATATTGCTTTCCACCCATTCTAGAGCGGATCTTTGGTCGAGAATTCCGAGATTTTGCTCCCCTTCGACCACCCCACGCGCGTTAGGGAAGCCAAAGATGCTGACGCGGTAGTTTATTGTGACGATGATTGCTGACTGTGACCGCTCGACCCAGGACGTAGGGATCTGCCAGGGAAGTTCAATGCCACCCATCACGAAGCCGCCACCTGTCATAAAAAAGAGGACTGGGAACCCCTCTTTAGGTGGCGGGCTCGTGGGTGCCCAGATCGCGAGGTAAAGGCAGTCTTCGGACGTTGCTTCGCCCACCAGACCCGACGTATCGTTCTGGCCTCCATTGTAAATCAAATTGCCCTTTGTTAGAGGCAGGTTCCACATAGATTCGATTGCCGTCACGAATTGTGGGCATGAAGGCGGGAACTTCGTTGCATATTGGTGTTTGGTCGATGGCTGAAGCTTCTCAGGGGGTAGCCATCGCCGCGACCCGACAGGAGGTTCTGCGAAAGGAATAGATCGCCACTGGCGAACATTGGGAGAATCCGTGTCAATCAGTCCTGTGAAGATCCCGGTGGAGGTCTGCACCCTAAGAATGCCAGAGTACGATAAATTGCGGGCTGCTGAGCGAACGCCAGTCGCCAGTGCTAGGAGCGAGAATATGGTAAGCTTCATGATGAAGAAGCACAATGTGCTGCGTCCACAAAATCTAGAGCAGAGCGCTTCGACTGTAAATACATCATCTTCTTATCGGCTTATGTCTTGGCTTCCCCGCGCAGCCCCATTAAACGTGTCTCTTTCTAGAAGGTGGCATTACAATATTATGCGGTCAGCATTCCTTTGAAGACGGAAAACGAAGTCTTGGAGGCGGAACGCATGATATCAGCGCTCCGCGATAGCAAGTCAGAAAACTCTACTCGTCCCATTGGCTCATGCATTCTCTGCCTTTCGCATGGTAAGCACGCTCTATAACTATTTTGCGAGGTTCGACATGAGCCTGCATATAATTATGTCACATGTACGATCATCAAGCATTCCTCTGCTCCTCTGATGACCCTCTCCCGGCTAGCTCATACGAGTCAATAGAGCTTCCTTAGGTTCCTTTGGAGGTCGCGCCTTTGACGGTGACTGGGTTGCGACTACACAAAAACAGTGCTGCTAACAGAGCTAATCCACTGAAGCCCGTGAGTATCTGGAATTGTCGCTTGTACCCGGTCGCAAACGCGAGTCGCACTGCAGCGGCTCGCTCCGGGTCCAAATCGTTGATCGATGACATGGATTCGGCGATTTGACCGAGCTCGTCAGGTTTGATAAGTCCTGCAAGCCCCTCCCTCAAGTCGGTTGAAAGCACTGCAGAGTTTTGGGTCAGGTCAGCAAACTTGCTTCTAAGAAACTTCTTGGGTGGGCAAAGCTTACCAGATTGCTAGTGCAATGGTCCCGCCTAGAACTCGAATCTGAGTCAGAGCTCCCATCACTATTCCAGCGTTCTCTTTGCTGACAATAAGCTGCCCTAGAGTCAGGACTGTGCTGAGTGTCAAGCCGAAGCCAACTCCCATGACGGTCTCGAAGCCATACTGCGAGGCAGAAATGTGGTCGCCAGTGAGCGGAATACTGATTGAAAGACCGACTCCGATAAGCTGGATGGCATACCCAATGAGGATGAGGTATGCGGGGGGTACGTTGTAGTTTGATGTCAACACCCCAGAGATTGCTGTGGCAAATGGCGAGGTGAGCAACAGTGGAAGGACAGATAAACTTGACTGTACTGGGTTAACGCCATAGACGGCTTGGGCCCTTTGTGGAATGATGAAGAGAATGGTGACGAAGGGGAAGCCGATGAAGAAAGTCGTGCTTGTTGCGGTCAGCTTCACAGGCACGCATCGATGAGGAATTGACTCACAACATCATACTAGGTGGCCAATTGGCGATCCTTCAGAAGACCCATTATGAAGATGGGTTCCTGACGTAGATTCTTCTTCCACTCTAGGCGAATCTCCCAGACTATGAAAACAATCCATAGAATGCCTGAAAAGATGAAGGTAGATGATAAGGCCGAGCTATCCCAAGCGTAACGTGTACCGCCTGACTCGAGAGCGAAGACTAGAAGCACAGAAGCACCCAGTAGGGAACCAGCTCCGACCTTTTGACTTCCAGTTGAGATTTGGCCCAGAGGCTTCCCATTTCCCATGAATACTGTGGACGCGTAGAAAAGAACTCTTTGTCGACGGGCCAATTGTAATATAACGGCAAATATGCGTATTCTTTGCCTTCATGGAATGGGAACAAGCAGCAAGGTTCGCTTCGCTACTCGTGGGTATTAACATCCGCAACACGCAATCCGCTGATAATACACAGATCTTCCAGGTTCAGACTGGTGGGCTTTATACTCACAATCCACGCAAACGCTCACTAACACAGTTCGCAGCCGCGATACGCAGTGCTTTGTCAAAGAGCTTCTCTGCAACGTTCGATTTTGTGGAGGGGGCCCTAGAATGGCCAGCTGTTCTAGGTATGAAATTCTGATAGACACATTCATGGCTCGAAGCTAATGGGCGTAGGTATCGACCTCCTCGCCGGACTCAGTGCTGAGTACTTCGCATACCACGATACCGATAAATACGACACCAAAACTCAAGCGATGGATGATCTCGAGGAATATGTAAAGTCTGAAGGCCCATTCGACGGCGTGTTGGCATTCTCTCAAGGCGCGGCTCTTGCTGCCATGCTGATTGCAAGGAACACATTCCCTGCCCCATTCGCGTTCGCAGTGTTCATTTGCGGTGGTCCTCCTTTCTCGAAGAAGGAAATTAAGGAGACAAACACTCTCAGATCCTGTGAGAATTATATCGACAAAGCAGGCAAGCCTGTACTCGGAATATCAACGGTGCATTTAGTTGGGGCTCAAGACAAGGACCTAGAAACCTGTATGAAGCTGGTGCAGATGTCTCGTGAGGAGACCAGGCAGTATTGGAAGCATCTTGCGAGGCACGAGATTCCAACCGCTCCAAGGGATGTGACGGACAAGCTGGTTGAAACGATTGAGAGAAAAGTTGAGAGGCCTATGAAAGCCCAGTGAGAAGAGCTTTGTAACGTCATGAAATTTTTGCAATTGACGCACTTTACTATCTGAGTTTTGCATCTGGGCGGAGATTCCCAGCTATCTGGGCGGGCAGTAAGTATCAACGATAACAGGGATAATAACGAAGACGACAGTAACGGTGATAGGAATGGGGACGACAGGGACGACCGGGACGACAGGAATAGCAAGGACCATAAGGATGATACAGGTAATATACTGTTAATGGTTAAAGGTATTAGACCTAGTATAATAGTTATCCGCCCGGATAGCAAGACTCTACTATCTCAATAGCATCCATGATCAAGTCCATTTGCGTACCGGTTGATCTGATGTCCTCAATAAGCTGGCCGACGAAGGTTGTGCTGGGTGGTCGCCAAGATCAAAATACGCGAGGGATGAAGTCTAGCTTACCCCGAAGATAGTCCGACATGCTTGGAACAGACAAAATGTGTCCTTAACGAACCACGCTCCCTTACACGTGGTCGCAATCGCAGTCACATATGTCAAAATTCTATCTTGTCAACCTCCCACTAACATTCATCGCCGAAATTTTCACGCATTTCAAAATGGGGTCAACGACGGAGTTCACACTAAGATGGGGCATCATGGCCACCGGTCACATCGCAGCAAGTAAGTTTCTCAGAAATCCGAGCTGGATGTGGTACCCATTGATTGACAATTCCAGATTTCGTGCGAGATCTCCTCACTGATCCAGCTACTCGCGACGTACATGATGTTCGTCATCAGGTACTCGCTGTCGCATCTTCCAACTCGAAGCAGAAGGCGGCCGATTTCGCCAGCAAGGTGCAGGTCCCGAGCAATGCCACGGTCAAGACATACGGCTCCTATCGCGAGCTTGTGACGGATGAGAATGTAGACATCATTTATGTAGCTTCCCCTGTCAGCCACCATTTCCAGAACGCCATGCTGGCACTTGAGGCCGGAAAGCACGTTCTTTGTGAGAAGACGTTCACTGTCAATGCTGCTCAGGCCAGGAAGCTGGTGAACACAGCGCGTGAGAAGAGGCTGTTCCTCATGGAAGCAGTTTGGACGCGGTTTTTCCCTCTGAGCACCAAAGTGCGGGAACTGGTAGCGGGTGGAGCTATCGGAACTGTTTATCGAGTCATTGGTGAGTTCTGCCGCACCGTATTGTGTCTCAAGCGCCTAATCGGAGCCTCACAGCCGACAACTCGATTCATCGAAACCTCCCAGATGGGAAGCTGGACTTCAATGACTCAGACCGTATGGTTAACCCTGGCCTGGCTGGCGGTGCCATGTTCGATCTTGGCGTCTACTCGCTCACTTGGATCATGCAAATCCTCTACCACCTTCAACCACGCGAGGAGAAGGAATCACCAGCGCCGATTGCGGCTGCTGTTAGCAAGTATCACACAGGCATCGACGAGGCAGCCAGCTTCATTATTCAGTTCCCGAAGAACAACACTATGGGGATAGGCATGACAACTCTCCGATTGGGATCAGGTGTCGACTTTGGCTTCACAGGCGGCCCAGCCATCAAGATTCAGGGATCAGATGGCGAGATCCAAATTTGCGGCCCGGCTTTCCGTCCTCACAGCTACAAGGTGATCAAGACGGATGGAGGTGGCAAAGTTGAGACCATTGAGTGCCCATTCCCACAGGATAGCGGGCGCGGCGGTTGGGGCCGGGGGCTGTACTGGGAGGCAGACGAGTGTGCTAGATGCCTGCGGGATGGTGAGCTGGAGAGCCCTATCCTGCCTTTGGAGGAGACCATCATCACCATGGAAATTATCGAGGCGGTGTTGAAGCAAGGCATGATGGAGTATCCGGATGTCATCACGACTGACGTGTATGATCCTGAGAGCCCACTCAACAACGGGCGCTAAGTACGTCAATTTGCAGGCAGCTACATGAAATATTGTAAGAGCTGTAAATTAGATATTCAGCCGCAACAGTAGTTTTCGGTACCCAGTGGCAAGTCTTAGCTTTGTGAAGACTTCTAGGTCGTCTGAGTGTGCTGCGATGTTCCTGCACGTCTTCCAATGAGGCGGAAGCTCGTAAGACTCGATGGGGCAATGATTGATCCATCGATAATCGAAGCGGGGTTCCAACGGATTAGATCCGGATCACGCAGAAGTAATTCTGCATCAGAGACGCAGTGGACCTATTTTCCGGGACCAGGGAACCAGAACCCCCTGGGATGATGGGGGGTGTAGTCTGAGAGCGACCTCTCGGGGCGTTGTTAGAGCACGGCAATAGTCTTGAAAGAAATGTCCGTGTGAAGCAAGAAAAAGCCACCCCTTCCTTAGATGCTTAGTGCATCGTCAGATCTTCCACATCTTAGATGAATATCGTGCCACCTCTCACAGTCTCACTGGAATCTAGGCACCCGCGAGATGGTTTGAAGCCTGGGAAATCCACGACACCAAGATATTACTCTGGGACACAATCTCGTGATATCCGTGTCCATTGGCTAGCCCTATGATTTGCAGGGGCGTCACTCACCCATCCCTGTCTAGTGTGACCCGTTTGGGATAAAATCTCGCGACGCTAATTCTCGTGGCGCGGGGGTCAACTCATTGGACGGGAGCAGTGCCGGATATGCGGGCGTCTCCGCAGCTTGGCGGAGAAAGCTGTCTCCTTCGCCAAGTTTCAACAGTGTTGTCTCGGAGCTGCACGGCGGTGGCTAGGCACAGCAAGTTGTTGCCAGCCACAATGCTTGATAACGCCATATGCAACTAGTCAGGGTTGATTGAAACATCAATCAACCTTCCGCGCCTTGTTTCTCTCCCTGATCTACCCCACACCAGCCATCCTATGGCGTTCTCAGCCGACTCACGAAGGAGCCCTCCGTTGTCGTACGGGAGACGTCTCTCGGTGATGTGTCAGCGGATGGTGGGTTGTAATCTGCCATGGCGAGACGATCGCCTCATCCTTCTCTTACATCAACTTAGCTCAACGGATCGAACAGGGATACCATTCCGCAGAGCCTAAGCCAGAACTCCTTTTCCCAGCTGTCCAGCCGAACGGCGAGCTAATGATTCGTCGAATGCATGTCTTGTACTCGTTGACCAATCAATAAAATTCTGTCAGATCCTGAGGGATGTAGTCGGCCCACGACGTTAGACAACCTCACCGACGTTGTACACACGGCGTCTCGGCAGGTCCATCCCGCCCACACTCACTGCTGTCCAGGTTGGTGACAACACTACAGCCAGGCTAAACATGAGTTGCATTCCTCACACTGTCATTCGCCTAGTTCCAGGCTCAGTGCTTAGCAGCTTGAATACATGGGATGAACGACAAGCTCCTCAGCCGCAACGCCGCTTCCGCGTGTAAACCCCCGCACCCGCTAGCAAATACAAAGGCCACAGGGGTGTGGGCGGGAGCTTTTGATTTAATTCTAGCTAGGAACGAAAGGCGCCGACTTCTATACGAGGGGCCATTGGCGGAGGGTGTGAAGTTTACACGAGAGTGAGCCAAGTCATTTTGAAGGATTGGGACTTCCTCGGCAGGATCACCAGCATGCTCATCCAACAAGCCCGTTCGGCGAGATAAGTGACCTTGTCAACGTCACCCATACTGCCAGGCAGTTGGCCCAGCTTCTATCTTTGGGTTACTCCTGATCACATCAGTTCCTATAGAATGAATCACGCCAAGGCAGCCGCATCAATAGACGCAAGTCGGATCAAGGTAGAAGAATAATCTCGAATGCTAGCTTGGTAGGATCCTACTCATCTGTAGTTTCTGAGAAACATCGACAACTCTTAGTACATGAATGTTCCTGACATTTGGTTCATCGAAACCTCCGTGGACTGGAAGAGGCCATCCTGTTGAATGATTTTCCCCTATTGAACGTCATTTTCAGACCTTCTTTTTGCTCCCCCACCTCTATCGAATTGTCTTTTCCAGTTTGCATCGCAGCACGATACCTTCATCCCATGACGATGGCGCTATCAAAGGACAATTCGCCCCTTCTCCCTGCGCGGAAAGTACTAGTCGTTGTTACAGCTGGTGGTTCAACAAACTCGGGTACGCCTAATGGTTACCTCATATTTTCAAGGTTAATATGTTTCGTCTTCACAGCTCCCATGTTCGAAGTTTGCAAATATCTCCATGAACGAGGACACACCATCGAGTTTGCCACTTTTGCTGGCCGTGAGGGCTATACCAACCCTTATCCGTTTATTTCCGATGTTCATGTAGTAGGACGCGCCATCACGCCGGAGGAAGAAGATAAACTCTACATCCTCTTGAGCGAGTGGAGCTGGAGTGGCAATGGCCTTCGAAATTGGATAGAGGGCAAGAAGTTCTTCGACGCCTTTTGGTCCGAGACCTACGAAAGGCTAAAACTTGTCATCGAGACCACACGGTCAGACTTCCTCTTTGCGGATTTCCACGTCGACGCGGCTCGGGACATGCAGAGAGAGTACAATCTGCCTCTAGCGACGATGTGGCCCCAGTGGTCATACTTCATGTGCCCTGTACCCTACATCCCTGGCCGCGTAGGTCCCGAGCCCCGGGTTCAGACCAGCGAGCATGCGAGCATGTGGGACCGCTTCAACCAAGACATACACTTGCTGAAACACCCAATTGCGTTCGCTGGTCTCTTCCTGACGACAAAGAGGATGCGCGCAAAGAAGGGGCTGGGTATGCTTCCTATGCTATCTAAGCCGGATCACTTAGTGTTGGTGAACTCCTTCGTTGGCCTTGAGACGCCTAAAGAGACGCCACCTTTGCTACATGCTATCGGACCAATTTTGTCAGGGATACACTCCGTTGGATGCAGAGCTTTCCGAGTTCTACCAGACTCACGACAAGACCATGTTCGTCACATTTGGCAAGCACGTAATTCTCTCTCGCGAAAGATTGCATTAAAAGCAGGCATCATCTCTACTCTGCAGGCAGGCCACGTAGATGGTGTTGTATGGGCTATACGTGGCGCCAGCAAGGCAGCCTTTGCAGCTCTGACTGAAGGTGTGATTCACGCAAAATCACATGGCAGGCAAATCACTCTCAGTAGCACTGAGCTCCTCGAGAACAAGCATCCGCATCTCAAATTCGTCGACTTTGCCCCTCAACGAGCAGTACTTGCGCACCCCTCTACTCGGCTCTTCTTCAGCCATGTTGGACCCTCGTCAGCGAACGAGAGTCTTTGGCACGGAGTTCCCATACTGCGGATATGAGGATGAGTGCCCTTCGCGCAAGCAACCTAGATCTATGGCTGGTTGGGGCGGCAATTATTGGCGTCTTCACAACAGGCATTGTCACCGTGGGACCACAAGCGGTCTCGAGTTTACATCATTTGGCGCGTGATCTTCTGGGGAAATTCTGGTAGCGTCTTTATTGATCACTAAGCTCATTAACATCTCGAACTGGGATGCGCCGCAGCTATGAGCTAAATCTTCTTGTTCAAATCCCCAGCCAAAGGGCAATCATGCGTCGAGAATCGACGGAAACCAAGTGAACACGATGCATTCTGAACTGTGATACGAACAAACTTTGAAGATGGGTCAAAACCTGAGAGAAGAAGTTGAACGAGACTATATCCGGTCGCACGTGAGACCTCATCGACAAGTCTGCATGTGATGCCCGTAACGGATCGCTGGAGGAAGCCGCGTATTTCTCATCAGTGTTGGTTCTCCTATTAATACGCCAAATGGCGCTGGCACTGCCTGGTCCGAGGCACCAAGGATTGTCCTCGAAGAGCATATAAGCCAACCCAGGTCCCCGCCGAACCGGGGAGAAGTCACAGTAGTTCATTGTCGCCACACTAAAATCGAAGTCCTCATGTCAGCTGACGCTTGACCAGAACTGAGCCGTCCACACTGGCCTCCTTGAACCAACCTACTGTTGCGGAGTCATTTTTCGTCATTACCGATCAATGGAACCAACTTCTATCCCCAATCTTTTGCCGTTCCATTTACCCCGACAATATGGTTTGAAACCATTCAGCTTCGGAATCATTGGTGGCGGTTGGTATGGCTGTCACATTGCAACCTCCCTTCACGCCCTCGGATTCAGGGTAAAGTTGTTTGAGCAGCACGATCGTCTCTTACACGAGGCTTCAGGCAACAACCAGTTTCGCCTCCACATGGGCTTCCATTATCTCAGACATAGCGAAACGCGAATCCAATCTCGAGACGGCTTCTTGCGCTTCATCGAGCGATACCCGGATCTTAGCCGCAGCGTTCCGAACAACATCTATGCGGTCCCCACCCATGACTCACTTCTCGACTATGGCACATATCGAACCATCATGGCTTCGAGCGGCGTCCACTTTACAGAGTCCTTGCCGAGTAGTGTTGAGCTCATCAATGTCTCCGGGGTTATGTGCACCTCTGAGCGTGTGCTTCTTCTTACTAAGGCTCGCGTCTACTTTGAGGCGGAGTTGAAAGACGTCCTTGAACTGGGACATCGCATACGTCGAGTTGATGATACAAAAGACGCTGTATATATCGACGACGAGTGCTTCGACTTCGCTGTCGATGCCACCTGGGGCCACTACAGCAAACCCGATATCCCTGTTGTCTATGAGCCTACATTATTACTCTACTACGAAGGTCCGCCGGATTTTCCAGCGCTAACATTGGTTGACGGGCCGCTATGCTCAGTCTATCCCACCGAAGCTCCTGGACTTTTCACTTTATCCAGTGTTCCGCATACGCCTCTAGGCCAATTCGCGACGGCGGAAGAAGCGCACGCTGTTCGCGATGGTATATGCAGTGAGGTCATCACGGAGAAACGATTTCTCATGGAAGAGCAAATTCAGAAATACCTCCCGTCATTCTCCCAGCTTTTCCGATACGTCGGCCCACAACTTGCCATCAAGACCAAGGCTGTCGGGGCGCATGACGATCGGACATGTACAGTTTCACGACATGGCCGCATGTTTTCAGTAATGTCGGGTAAGATCGATACAGTCTTCTTCGCAGCCGAGCGGATTCTATCGTTGATAGAAGTAGCTGAAGCCTCATCTGTTAAGGACACGTTGTCTTCTTTGAGAGAAGACATTGTGACGGTTAACACAACAACCCATTTGAATGACACAGGGAGGAGGTTCAGAGGCGACGAGGTATTTGGGCACAGCCAGCTGTGAGGCCTGGGGGGTTTCTTATGTGGATGTTTGCTTCATAGTCTGATGCTTCATTTCCGTTAATACTTACGAGTCTATATTTGCCAGGCTGAAGCAAGTACCATTGGGTTCTCATGATCCATTCATTCTTGCGCCTACGTTTTGTGATTTCAATCGCATTCAAGAAAGACATCTATCATACCTCCTATATCCAAATGTGTTCGTTTAATAGCTCGCTAAGATCAATTACTAGTGGTCCTTTAGACTCCGTAATCTAACAGGTATGTTCTGGACGTCAAAGTCTAACATGAATAAGGGCTGGCCTACTATTAATACCGCAAGAGAACGTCACTGCGGACTTTTATATCCTCCTTCATACGTAGGATTTCCTGTATGTTATATATTCATTAGTGAAAGAGGCGTCCAGCGATAATTGATACACTGAGTATGTACATGAAGTTACCTTCGTCTTTATAGCAAGACACCAAACATAAATTTCAGTACCGTCCTGAAGCACAGCAACTGTCGTTATGGCCATCCTGATGCGTTGTTCAATGCTTTCGTCAAATCATCACTTGTACATACTTCTATTTATCTCAAGACACGCTTGAGAATATGATCATTGGCGTTCAATAGCGATCAACGTCTCAAGTGAGATTAGAGGTACCGAAAAACCAAGACAATTTCCTTGTGATCGTTGTCAGATCGTCATGATTTACAACTGAATCTGATCTTTTGGTGACCATGCGTTCGGCTCGATGTCTCCATTGTCTGCAAGACAATACCAGAATGGGAAAGAGGGAGTCGCTCGTCTTCAAAATTGTTACATAAACCGCTCCAACACATGTGTATAGTACCCTTGTTCAGATTACCAGGTACTTATGTCTTAGTTTCCCGAGGGAGCAGAGTCGTACTTATGAAGCGGACTGTTGCGCCATGTCTTAAGCGTCATCGTTAACATCCACACTCCAGTGAGATTACATCCGACTTCCTCTTACGACGATTACCGGTCACACTCATAATGTCGAGCCACAGTCAATGCAAAATTAGTATACTGTGAGTAACTGATCGCCGTAATATGGTAGGTAGTGATCATTGTTTTGTCTCAGAGATGTATGCTCACCAATCCAACGTACGAAGAGCGGCTCTTGGGGCCCATTTGCAAATAAAGTATAAAAGCTGCCATCGAGAGCAGCGTTCAATATTCTGCCGCGAATGTCACTCAGCCTTCTGATTAGTCTAGATCCCGAACACACACGCTCGATATTACAAAGCCATTCACAATGTAGCTGATCCAGTCTTCTGGTCACTTTCGCCGCTTTTTCTGCGGCATTTACCATTCCCGAAGCTACTTCTGATGGCGTACTCTAACGACACAGGCCATGAGATTCGTGTCATGTCACCTGACTTGTCACTTCTGAAGAATCTCTCCCATTCCGACAATGAGAACACAAAGTCCGCCATCCCCAGTTCCAGGATTACACGCCTCCAACGGAGAGGCACCACTTGGTGTAAGTGTACGCGGAAAATGAACCCTCGTAATTGCGACAGCGCTGTCGCAGATGTCAAATCTCAGATGAATGCTCAGGGAGGGTATGCCCACATAACGCATGGCAGATTCTTGTACTCTCCAAAGGAGGTGATGTCACATTCGTCTGCAATCATATTTGGGATGCGGACACGGGGATCAACGTGAACGACTGGGGAGAAGAGCTGGCGCAGATGACTTCAGCTTGTGGACTGTATAGCGCAGGCACGTTGCAATATATCGCTGACATCGACGTGGGATACATGATCTACGAGCCGGGTGTGGAATTTTGCCAGGATGCACGCACTTCACCGGTCAGTTTGTATTAGGAATCTTGGTGAACGAACTACAACTCTGATTAGTAGTTGAGGGTAAAGCGATAAGATGAATTGCGACGGGAGAAGTTGAGACGAAATGGAAAGGAAAGTGGGGACATTGACAATAAGCTTGCATTTCTACTATTTATTTCTACATAACGCTTGATGGACACACTTCCTCAACTTGTACTGCATCCAATATACTTTAGTGTTCTTTGGAACTTCATGAACGTCTTGCACTTCATGGGTCCAGGTTCGCTTGGGTAATGGCTAGCGCCTGCTTTTTGCGCTCTGGCCTTTGGTACTGACCCGGATGAGGTGCTTAAAGCTATATTTCATTTAAGGATGGGAAGTGAAGTAGCTTAGGATGTTGGATGGCAATATGCAAGGAATCCTTCAGGGCAGGTCGAGAATGACCAGCCAGCGGTGATAAAATCATAATTTGTTATTGTATAGCTTGACACACAGCTCGTAAGACTAATTGTTGATCTCCTGCACTAAGAATCCCCATCGATTGACATACCCAGTATCTACCCCCTCAAAGATCTTGGGCTTGAAAGCCATACTGCAAATATCCTCCTCTACTTGGACTATGACCTATTCTGAGCCAACTCGATCCACCTCTAAAGTAAGGCCCCAAATCGTTTCAAGGTTCTGGTTTTTTGTTGGTGGGTATTCGCAGAATTGATCCTCGCAGGCTTCTGGCATGGCGAAAAACCGACAACCGTTTCCATGAAAAACAATCTGAGCCTTCTCAAGATGTTCATGTGCTGATGGTGATCGTTTTCGGCGTAGTTGACGATCCACAAGCTAGAACCTTGTACCTTGTGTCCAGCTTCTCTGACTGACCGTCACCAGTTGGTCGTAAGTATTGTATTGCTCGTAAGTTTTGGGTCCATCAGGGAAATGCGCTAGGCAGTCTTCATCATTAAGCACAGCTGCTTTCCACTGTCGCTGATAGTCCTGAAGCTCTATGACATTCCATGAAGGATCGAATTCCAGGGCTACGTGGGACAATTCTCCAAAGCAAGTAGCGTCCACTGCAGCGAATGGCATCGAAACGTAAATGTATGCATGGTTGAATGGGTGGTCGTAGGGTTGTATGAAAATGAGGTGCTATGCCGGGAGGACGGTTACAAACCGGTTGGTGTGCATGTCGTTCACTATGAATGTCGCTGACGTATCAAAATGTTTGGGATTCCTTCAGAACACAATGTCCCAACGAAGGCGTGGCTTTTCCTTCAGCTGCTATAAGACGTCGGACCATTCTTCTAGCCTATAACGGCGGTACATTGCCGCGCGAGATTCTTTGCAGGCAGTCCACAACCCGCTGTCGATTGCATATGTAGATTCGCTGTTGTTCCACGATAGCTGCGCTTTGTCGTTAGTGGGCATAGCAGGACCTAAGAGAAACCTCTGCTGTGGAAGTAGTCGGTTGCTAATATGATGCTGAAATTTTTCGGGGGGTTGATGGAGTGGCAAGATTGGGAAATACTGAACCCCGCGAATGCCAGTTGGTCTAGTTGCAAGGTCCCAGATCTTAGTCTGCAGCTCTGGCGTAAGGTCGCGAAAACGAGTGAATGTGTCAGCGGGAACTGTGGACGATTGCTGGAAATTGATAGAGGTGTAAATAGGTAGATGAGGTTGGGGTAGGTATGAATGCCGTGCAGCTGGTGAAATAATTTGAGCACGGAGGATGAGGAGGGTGACCTATTTTCAAACTACTAGGTAAGGTAGTCACCTCAACACCTGTCTGGTGGCAATTTAAGCCAAGGTGCCTGAGAAACTTTACCTTAATAGTGTTGGCAGTACTCCGTATGTCAGAGCGACGCTGATCTATGGAGCGGATTGTCTAAAGTTCCGGATAACTCCCCTAGCCCTACCAGCCTCTAGGTCTCATGGATCGAGTCCTGTTTGGGATGGACGAAGCTCTAAAATTGAAACTTGATTTTGGAGTAGTTATAATGCTCTGAGCCTACACCAAGTTTGAAATAGCGTCACTTTGAAAAGTCCAGTTAAAATGCTCCCACTTGAAGGTGAACGACAGTTGAGGTAGATGCGCTTCTTCTCCTCGGGAAACACCTGGCTGACTACCTCCGCTTACTTTGGCATACCTGTACAGCCTTGCGTATCTTGCCTCAAGCCCTCTATGGATGCGAATGCACCGTATTCTAGCGTGATTTTCAAATGTGTAATGCTGGAAATCTCGTTCGGCGGTGGGAAGGAAGGCAGGGGAGACCCGCTTTACGTACTTTACCTTACCTTCCCCCAGGAGCCTCTGGGGAAGGCACCTCACTCTTTTCTCCATCAACATCACCAGCTTCACCACAACTTGAAACGCTTGCTTGACATTTTTCATTTGCAGTACCGTTGTTTAAAGTGTTTAGCTTGAAGTTGTAAGGTAAGAGCTCGATTCCTCACGGTTCATGCTCGACAAAAAGCCACGCCTTCGATCAGTGTCGATGGCGTCTCGCTCGATTTCGTTGCATCCTTCCCTGACGTTTACTGCGATGCATCTATTGGGGATGTTTTCTCTCAACTTTCATTCTGTGGCCGAATTATTCGATTTGGCCTTCTGAGTCCTTTTTCTTCTCCTCGCCTCTCCTCTCTCCAACCGAATCTGCGTTCACCAATTGTTCTCGTTGCCAATGAAGTCAACTCACATTAGCAAGCCCCAGGGAGCTTAGAACAAAGCGCTTTTTTGTTTTGCTTTCATCAGATGAAGAAAATTTCATGTTGAGGGTTGGTGTAGTTCCCGCCTGAGAAAGCTCTTGCATCGCTTTTACCAGCCACTCATCCCGACGCTGATGATATGTGGGCGTCTCCGCAGCAGGGACATTCCATGAAGATTCGAACTCCCGGCCGACTGCTATCCTTGTATACGAGTTGTGACATCTCTATGCTCTAGAGCCTTCCAGCATGCATCCCACCAGTGATGAGGATCTCACCGCTTGTCATGTAGGAGCTTGCATCAGACAGCAAGAAGACGGTCGCGCCCTTCAGATCCGAACGTTTGCCTATTCTCTTCATCGGAGGCTCTGTATTGAAGATCTCACCCAGCCTAGGGTGCTTATTGACTAGGCTGGTGGTCAAACTCGTAGAGATATACCTTGGGGTGAAGAAGAATCAGTTACACATCCATGAATGTCAAGCATTCTTGTCTGATGGCGACTTACCCAGGCGACAAGCAGTTGACTCGTATGCGATATTCGGCGAGCTCGACGCCGAGTTGCTTCGTCAGAGACAAAACGGCTCCCTTGCTCATGCAGTAGTCGCTGGTGTACTGGCCCCGGCTTGCCTGATGGACCGATACTGAAGCGATCGTCACAATGGACCCAGCGCCGGCGCCAGGCCTTCGTAAGGGTTGTCTCACCATCTGCTCCGTTGCCAGGCGAATCGCGTAATAAGTGCCCAGAGAGTTGATTTCCAAGCACCGCTTGACGCTCGCCGGGTCTCGCTGCAGCATTGGCTCGTCTGAGACGACACCTGCGGCCGTGATCTTGTTTTGGGCACCGTCAGTCAGGCTTTGCCGTATATCTGTACCGATGCTAAGTGGTGCAATTACTCACAAGCCATCAATACGCCCAAAGTCCCGGGCAATGGAATCAAACGTCAATTTCAAGCGTTGGAAATCCGTTACATCCGACCTGCGAAATATCAGATCAGTCATGGATATTTTCGAGCTAAATCGTCAAATAAGAAAGATCCCTACCGGTAAAACTCTGTCTGTTTGGTGGAGGCTCGAAGGTCCTTGAATGCCACATCGGGCTCTGCGGCCGCATCAACGATGGCAATTGATGCTCCAGCTTCAGCAGCAGCGAAGCCGAGGGCTAGGCCGATACCCTGGGCGCCTCCTGTGATTACTATCACTCTCTTCTTCAGGGACAAAAGATCAAAGACGTTGGCCATCTGATAATCGTCGACCAGTTGGACCGGGGTTTTTGCAAATGCCATTTTTTGGTCTGTCAGGGATTTCAAACAATTGCACAGGACTGTTTGTGTGTTGTCGTATGAAATGAATGCCTTCGTTGCAATGACGCGTCAAAACCAACATATCTGCGGCAGTGGGTATCTGGTTGATATCAAGTTTAGGATGTAGTCGTTGGACAACCCCACAAACCTTGCTCGCACTCCGGGAGAGTAAGGAGCCCCGCTTATGGCATTTGGTAGTGAGGTGGTTCTTTGGGAAGTCTTCTGTACGTCGGGTGGCATTCAGCCTGTTGCCGTCGGCTATCTGACGAAAAGCCCGGCGAACGAACCATTTTGCGATCGTAACTAGGCATCCTAGATTATTCGCGATGCTGCTGAAAGGTTTAACGGCATCAGTCTCTATAGGGTCATGGCTCCCGATTTCTTTGCCTATTATTTCGTCCCGATTAAGCTAAGAGACGCATAAAAGAGAACGCGTGCAGGCGAACACAATTGGCTCAAATGTAATGGTCTCCGTTTTTATTTCCAATATCCACAACAAGTGTTGTAAAAGAGGATTATTTGCATCGAACTAATAGACCTCCATTTGAGACTAACTCCACACGCCCCCGTCATATCGGCTATGGGCCATAGCCGTCAAGTCACATCGCTTGACGAGGATCACGTCACATTCATTTGACTTAGTCAGAACCATGATAGATTTCTTACCGATTAAAAGAATAAAAGGCCATGCTGAGCTTTTTCGATACTTACGCCATGCCATACTGCCAGCATCGCCCTAGTCCTCTAACGCACTGTCCAACTCAGACCTGACGCCATGGCACCAAAGTTCTTTATCACCGGCGCTACAGGCTACATCGGCGGTGACGCTCTATTTCACCTTGCACAGCAACACCCTGACCTCGACTTCGCACTGTTGGTGAGGTCCGAAGACAAGGCCAAACAAGTGCAATCGAAATACCCGAATGCCCGGATTGTTTTGGGGAACTTGGATGATGCGGATATTATCCGCCGCGAGTCCGCGTTAGCGGATGTAGTTCTTCGTAAGGTGTCCGGACACAACAATCTCTTGATCCGACAATAACAGATGTGAAAATTAGATACTGCCGATTCTTCAGACCACGAAGGTAGCGCAAAGGCAATTGCACTCGGTCTCGCCGAGGGACACTCACCCTCTAGACCTGGTTACTGGCTTCACGTCGGCGGTAGTGGTATTCTGACCTACTTCGATTCAGAGGTGAAGAAGACGTTTGGCGAGCCTGACGATAAGGTGTTCAACGATTTCGATGGTGTTGATGAGCTTGTTAATCTCCCTGACGCTGCATTCCACCGCAACGTCGATAAAATCGTTCTAGAAACGGGTAAACGGTACCCCGAAAGTGTTAAGACAGCAATCATTTGCCCTCCAACCATTTACGGGAAAGGAAAGGGTCCGGTCTCGGGGCGCGGACGGCAGGTCTACGAGTTGACATCATTCATTATCAAGGAACAATATTGTCCGCGGATTGGGAGAGGTCTCGCCCGTTGGAACCATATCCATGTCCACGACTTAAGCAGCTGCATCTGTCTGCTGGCGAAGGCTGCACTTGATCCCGCCCGCAGCCCTGACAATGACTTGCAGATCTGGGGTTCACAAGGATACTTTCTGACAGAAAACGGTGAGCACACCTGGGGTGACTTGGCTGTTCGAATCGGACGCGAGGTGTGCAAGCAGGGACTTGTAGACAAGGATCTGGAAACTAGAGAATGGTCGATGGATGAGGCCATCAAATCTCCCGCAGGATTCGAGGCTGCAAGCTGGGGACTGAACTCTCAAGCCAAGGCACTTCGGGCGAGGAAGGTTCTGGGGTGGCAGCCGGCGGAACGTGGCTTAGAAGATGAAATTCCGACCATCGTCCAGTCTGAGGCAGTCAGGCTGGGTTGATCGGTGATGGAGACATAGAAATTCAAAGGATCATTTCGAATCGGTCCAAAGACAGCTTACTGGAAAGACAAAGCTTGCAACTTTATCGTGAGAGGTAAACCTTTGTGCGTTCAATACACCTAATGAAATTTGGAGATTTGCATAATCACTCGTATAGGCCGCAATTCTTGCAAAGGCCAGAGACTTTTTTATCATTCTAGGCGATTTTTGGTTTCTGCGCTCAGGGGTCGACATTATCGGTATCGCCGGCACTGCACGTTCTTCTTCAACCCAGAAGGGTAATCCTGCCAATGAATACTAACGGTACCCAAGTCGTCATGAAAGTTATGTATCTAAACCCCATCATTGACGGGAGATTACCTGCTAATACATGTTGAAAAGAAAACATCAAGCCGGCAAGGAAAACTTCCAGTTTTCTTTTGTGGGCGTACTGATGATTATCCATCTATGGTGATCTGGACGAACGCGGGTAGCGAGCATGCGACAACCCGCCTTTTAATCGAAGTTTGTGGCTTAAAATGCCGTATCACCGCCACATGGAATTCAAGATATTGGTTTTAACCATACAGCCGTGCTTGAGCTTTCTTAACTGTGAATGGCATGGTTAAGTTTAGAAATCGAACATCACACCAACTTAGCTAGATTGTGGGGTCCGCCTTATATGACCAATGATAGTGATGTTCAACTTTGATTTATCGTACTTATCCGGAGTTATTATTTATTTCGAGATTCGGTACTACTGCCCCAGTACCTGGTTGAACTAGATCGAATAAGTTCCCCAGCACGGGATAGTCATACCAATATTCATGAGGTCGAGGGGACATTAGGTTTTCGTTAAAGGCGGATTCTTCATGGCCGTTCAATGCGAAGACATTTGCTGGCAGAGTGTCACGAGATTGCGCTGGCTTCTCCTTCTGTGCTGAACCTACATGTAGGGAGACATTGGATTGCAGAGTAGAAATCTCGGTGAGAATACGCTGAACCCAGGGACTCGAATCCCAAGATTCATATGTCTCATGAAGTACCATCTGACAATTAGTCAAACCAGCCATGCCCAGTTGACCCTCCATCGGTTGCGTGCTCTTCGACAACTTGTAGAAAACAACCGCAGCAGTAAAGATGCCGTGTAAGAGCTCGTGCGGGGCTGAGAGAATCTCGTCCCGCGTAACAACGCCGCACGCGATGGCAGCTATTTGCTGCGCTGCAAAACTAGCAACCTGTTCGGACGATGGCTCTCTCGGTGCCTGCTCTGGATCAATCGTGCAGTTGAGATGAGCGAGTATCATGTGGTGGTTGTATGTGACAGCAAGACAAGCGCTGAGAACGTTGGGTGGACGAGACGACGTATCAGACCATGCCAGTTCAATGGGCAATTTCGATCTCCATTCCGTAAGCATGTAGTGAAGCACCATAGGAACCAGAGATGGTTCTCGACGAGCAGAGAAACGTGCCATTATGATGTTCCTCAGGATGAGAGACAGCTTGGACATCTCAATCTGGTAAAATGCGGAAGTGGACGGCGTTCCTTGCTCAAAGTCGTGAATTGTGAGCTGGTCGACGTCGCAATGGTCCATGTTTATCCTGAAAGGACGCCCGACAAGTGTCGCGCAGGCAGTGTCTCGCACGACGAGAACCCACCATAGGCGTTTCAACAAACTACGATCCTGCGGCTTGACGTTTGTGCTGGCCATTGTACGATGACAGCCCAATGTCTCGGCAATTGCGACGCCAGTGCCCACCCAAGAGTGGAAATTCCAGTACGTATTCGGGCTGCCACCCCAGAACGTCAGGAGAATGGTGACTTGAAGCACCACAATCTTGCTATTTTCGTAGCTGAAGTCGAACAGGGCTTTGGCTTTAGAGTAGAATGAACTCCTAGCGGTTTGCCGAGACTCAAACCCAAATTTGTGGATCAACCGGGCTGGGCAGAACGTCGCCGCGACGAGGCAGACGGACTGGAGGAGGACCCACGGAATTTTCTTCGTTCGATACTGCTCCATGAACTCGACTCGGTTGACAATCGGATACAGCGGGTAGACACGGGTGATGAAAACCTCGATAAGAGCGTCAAGCACCGCATGAGGCGGCGTTTCGAACGCTCCTTTCGAAGAAAGATAGAGAACATCTTCTGACCGCATATGTGGCGGGTGCTTGCTTTGCGGACCAGCATCTGATTGCTCGTTGTCCACAGCTGCACAGGAGAGGCCCCGATGATGAGCTTGTCGCCAACCACTAGAGCCCGCCGAGTCCTTGAAGATAAGGGCTAGTGGAAAGGACTCGCCTACGTACGTGATGGATCCTTTGTCAACTACTTCTCGACCCTTGTTGCCGTCTTCAGGAAGTTGTGAAGACATGGCTGACCAACTGATCTCGTGGTAGGTTGGTGCTCCGTTATTCTCAGTATCTCCTGGGGACACGCCGCCTGTAGTAGACGGAGATCTTCTCGGAGAGGATCCGCTGTCAATGAAACATGGAAAGAGGGTTGGGTCAATTGCCAAAGACTGGTCAACGGGCAAATCATGAGTTGTTGTTTCGGTCGTCTCTTGCTGATCGCAGCGCTGATCGCGCTCACGTGAATCGTTTTCCATGGTTATGTCGGCCCCGAGCACTGAGTTACCAGTGACGACAGGCGTAGTGATGCCGGCAACACCATCATTATCTCGATGTGAGCTCATCGTGTGTTCTTCTGGTAAAACGTCCAATCGAGGCCGGTTGCTGCCTTCTGCCTGTGCCTGGCGTCTGGCTTCGGCCAACTTCCTTGCATACGTGCCGCGTCGTGACTTGATCAGCTTGCACTCGAGCTCGCCCTTCTCAACACATCTAGTACATGGGGTCCCTTTGTCACTGGCGTCATACTTGACGCGCTTCTCATTACACTTTTGACATGCTCGAGCAGCCCTGTGGCGGGCAACAGACCGGGGCCGGACGCGTCCCGGTTGGGAATGAGGGCGAGATGCTGACTCGTTCGCGCAACCCATTCGATCTATAATCATTTCCTTCTACCTATTAACATGCTGTGGAGAACATCGGTTTTTCGAAGAACTTACCTCTCTGTAAGGCTTTGGAGGTAAGCTTATGAGAACTGGATATGGTTGGGCTGTGACTGATGTCTGTTGATGGAAACTTTTCATCTTGGATACGGCTAACGAATAGTGGATTAGACCAGGCCTATTGCCGATTGTCTCGGAAACTGACTTCCGACGCCAAGATCTGCCCCGGCTTCCCCGGCCTGGACATCGGAATTATGTACCGAGTCCGCTGATCTCCGCAGGCTCACTCTCTTTCAAGGGTTTTCAATTGATGTCAAAATTTAGTAATTGGTAGATGTTGAAAGACGGGATATTCACATACATCACACACCAGTGCAATCACGGACCCGAGAATTAGAAACCATACGGCCGCTACATGAATGACTGGTCGGCTTTTGAGACTTACTATCATTGTGTCTTGAAATGAGATTCTTTTGCTGTGCAAGAAAGTAGAAGTCCTTACAAGCAGGAGCAGCCTGCATCACTCAATGAAGTATGCAGCGGCAAAAAGGAGAGGTAGAGCACTCGTTGTGTCCGAGCAATGAGAGAGTAGTACTATGGGATGAACTCTTCATAACCCCTCTTCAAGGTCTATTCGTCTTGATCAACTCAAGGTGGTTCACCGTCCCGGCTTCATCTTTTTCAACGCGAGGGCTGCCCGGCAGGTGAATCTCCGTTCTTGCCAGCCTGATTGCTTCCTTCCAAGACATGTTCTTGCCTCGAACGTGTTTGATCTCGAACAAACGATCAACCTGCTCCAGAGACAGATTGGCAGTTTCCACATACCAGTACCAGATGATAGGCATAAACACAAAATTGAAAATTCCAAAAAGCAGATAGTATCTCCATCCAATGCTGTCAATAGCAGTTGGCGTAGCAACCACGACAATATAAACCCCAGTCCAGTTTACCGCCGTAGCAATCGAGGTGCCCGTGTTTTGCATCCTCTGCGAGTTGATCTCGGTGGGGTACATGAACGGTATTGAAAGCAGTGACCAGCCGTAGAAGACATAGTACAAGAAAATGAAGACCACTGCCAAAATAGACATACTCTTATTGGAGTTATTGGGCTTGCTGTAGCAAAGCCCGACTGCTATGATTGTGAAGCAAATGCCGCTGCACGTCGCACCCATAAGCATTAATCGCTTGCGGCCAACACGGTCAATCAATATGGCAGCCATCCCGCCCTAGAACATTAGAGACATGGAGTCGACGGCTGAGAGAATTAAAGCTATGCGCTGCGACATACTAAAAGATCGGATAAGAACAATCTGCAAGAGAATGCTTCTGTTAGCCCCTTGTCTTTCTATAAGCAGATACAGCACGCATAACGATTATCAAGCGACTATATTCAAACGATATATATACGCTAAATAATAGGGGACGTTGATAAAAACTATATATATTCATATTAAGGAGACTTTAGACTTATTAGAAGATAATAGGTAATAATATTTACCCTACTTAGTTACTAGAATACTAGCATGCTTACTCTTAGGAGAATATAGTATAAAGTCTATTATAGTCTATTTATACTTCTACCTTATAGTTAACTAATAGAATAAGATAGTATACTTCTTTTATTATAGTTATAATATCTTAAGGTTTAGCCTATAAAGGTATAATAATAGTTTATACCTTATTAATATAGTTCTTTATAACTAGCTAAAGTAGTAACTTTAAAGCTATTTATAAAGGTATTTAGGGGCTATAAGCTATAGTTAGGTTAAACTAATAGAAGAAGTACTTAAAAGGTAGGTATAATATTACTATACTACTTTTATTTACTTCTTCTAAGTTCCTTCTTTTTTAGTTTTTAATAAGTACTTATTAAGTCTTTATTATAGAGGGTTCTATACCTTAGACCTATAAACCTTCCTATCTATTTAGTCTCTACTAATTAAACTATTCCTAAATCCTCTAATTAGGTATTTAGTCCCTTATAATTATCCCCCTTCTAAATATAGTAATCCCTACTATATATTTAAGTACTATAACTAACTTCTTATTAAAGTTCTTTTTCTTATTTAGGTAATATTTATTAAACTTAATATTATTATCTTTATTATTTAATAAGGTACTTATTTATTATATATTTATTAAAAAATAATAAAGTTTTTAGAATTATAATTATAATAACTAAAATATAGTTCTATTTATTAAAACTTTTCTTTTTTTAAATTTCTTTATATTCCTTATTTAAAGATATTCTAAAGGAATTCTATTATTTCTTTAAAAAAAAGTAATTATTCTTAAATTATAAGTTTTATTCTTAGTATTTTACTCTTTATTTAGTAAGTTTTTTCTTATATAATATCCTTCTAATAACTTTATTTTTTATTTTATTATCCCCCTTCTTAATAAGCTAATTATAAAGTTATTAAATAGATTAAATAGTACTTATTACTATTAATTTACTACTCTTATTTCTTTATATATAGTATTTATTATAGTAAATAATTACTATCCTTTATTATCTAAAGTTATAGCTAC
>NW_025544748.1:91160-94710 GCF_011800055.1 Colletotrichum gloeosporioides | reverse complement strand
TCTTTAAGCTTTTATAATATATTTACTAAATTTTCCTTTATTTTATAATACTTTTATAACTAATATTATAAATACTAAGAGTTTAATTTACTAATTTCTTAAAGAGTATAGTTTTAATAAAGAAGAGCTTAGTAATAATAACTATTAGTATAACTAAATAAGTAGTAATAAGCTTTATATTAGTTATATATTATAGCTCCTTAAGAACACTTAAGTTATTTATATTTACTAGAAAGATAGTAACTATATATATAAGTTATACTATTTTTATAGTATTAAGTACTATANGGTAAGTTTAGTAATTATTTAAGAATAGTATAAACTAAGTTTTCTTTCTTTTAAATTTTAGTTTATTTTATTAATACTATTTATTTTTATTAAAACTAGATTAAATATTATACCTATACTATTATTACTAAGTAGTACTATTAATATAAGATCTTTTATATCTTTATAACTATAGAGTAGAGTATTAAGTTTCTCTAATATCTCTATAAGTAATTAGTAAACCTTATTAATTTTAAACTTAGTTCTAAGAACTATAATAACTAGTTACTTACTATAAATATAGAGGAGATTACTATTTTATATATTTAGGTATATTTATAGGTTATACTTAATATAAGTTTCACTTTATAGTTAGTTTTTTCTTTTTACTTATCTAATATATTATTTATAAATAACTTATTAAGCTAAGGATAAGGTATTAGTTAAGGAGATTATATTATAGATTAATAATATTCTTCTAGCCTATTTATATAATAAGACTTATATTTTTAACTAAGCTAAGTTCCTTAACTATTTTAATAAAGTCTTAATAATATATCTTTTAAAAAGTAATAATTATATATCTAAGTTTTCTATATAGGATCCTTTAAAGGTCTAAAGTTATTATATACTTTATAATATTTATTACTATACTTTTATACCTATTTATAAGGTTATTAGTAATAATTTTATACCTTAGCTTAATACTTATAAGTAAGTTAATAAGGATTTAGTAATAGCTTATTAGTACTAAGTTAATAATAAGGATATAGATATATCTTTTAAAAATAGTAATAATAACTCTAATAATACCTTTAGAAGTAGAGGTTAGAGTAGTAATAATAGTATTACTAATAAGAACTTAGAGAGTAAGAGTAATAATAAGGGTAGTAAGGAAAATAGTAATAATAATAATAATAATAGTAATAATAATAATAGTAATAATAATAGTAATAATAATAGTAATAGTAATAGTAATAGTAATAAGTATTAGTAGTACTAATTAAAGTTTAGTAAATATATAATAGGTTTTCTATAGGAGTATAAGGTTAAATACTTATTATTTTTAGTTATTTTTACTAAGAGGTCTAAAAAGCTTCTCTAGTATTTTAAGCTATTCTATAGTTAATTAACCTTTCTTATTATATTATACTACTTATTATCCTATTTATAATATAACTTATACTACTGTTTTTTAAATCTAGTTATAAGGGACTAAACATTTAGCTAGAGGGCTTAGGGATAGCTTAGCTAGTAGAGGCTAAATAAATAGGAAGGTCTATAGGTCTAAGGTATAAAACCCTCTATAATAAAGATTTAGTAAATACTTATTAAAGACTAAAAAAGAAGGAACTTAAAAGAAATAAGTAAAAGTAGTATAGTAATATTATACTTACCTTTTAGGTACTTCTTCTATTAGTTTAACTTAACTATAATTTATAATTCCTAAATACTTTTATAATTCTTTTACTTCTACTTTATTTTAAGAAGGTTAGTAATAATAATAGTACTATATATCTAAGTAATACCTATTAATTAAACTAAAGAAGTTATACTTAGTATTTACTAAGTACTAAGTAAAATAGCCTATATAAGCCTATATAAAGAAGATAATTTTAGTAAATAATTAGAGGATAATATAAGTTAATAAAGGGAAGTGAGAAATTATATTTTAAATAAAATTAAAAGTTCTAAAGAGGATAGGCTATTTATACTAAATACTTACTAACTAAGTAGTAAATATATATAGGAGAATAGGGAATATAAAACCCCTCTTTATAGATTAGATAGGTTATAAAGCTAGATGTCTATAGCTATAGTTAATAAACTAATTTAAACTAGAAGGCTAAATAAAGTAACTAGCTAAGTATTAATATAATAGATTATAATTATAATAACTAATTAGAATAAGCTAATTACTACTATATTAAGTAACTAAGTACCTACTAAATAATTACTTAAGGTTTATAAGAAACTTTTAAACTATAATATAGTTTATTTTATTAGTAAATCTATTAGTATAGAAAGGGAAGATTAGTTTATTATAATAGAAGAGGCTTATAAATACTACCTTAGCTACTTTAATAGTTAATATATCTAATAAGCCTTAAGTATAATAGAGTACGCCTTATAAATAGAATAGTAAATTTATTAGTAAATACTTATAAATATATTAGGGGAGTAAGTTAACCTTATATAGGATAACTTTAAGATCTTTATAAGAAAGTAGTATATAGTACTTAAACTCTAAAAATAGAACTACTATAATACCTTAAGATAGTATTATTAGAAAGATAATAAGAAACTTATTATATATTAAACTTATTAGAAGTCTATTAACTAAGCTTTTAGTAGGCTAAATATAAGTAATATAAAAGCTTATATATTTTTTTAGAACTTTATTAGGACCTTAAAAGATAAACTTTTCAAGTAAAATATTAATTATACTAATATATATATAATTACTCTATATATATAAAAACTATAAGAGATTATAAAAAGGAAGTATATAAAAAAGCTTACTAGCTATTCTAAGTTATATAAATAACTATACTTAAGTTCCTTAAACTACCTTTATAAGAGTAGCTTATAACCCCCTTAATTAGTAAATCTAAAAGAGTATTATTTAGAGACCTTATCTTAGAATAACTACTTAGTAAACCCCTATATAATACTTAGCTCTAATAATAAACTATTTAACTTCTAAAGAACTTAATATTATAATTATAAGAAATATAGATATATTTCCTTTAATTATATTAAACCTTATATATAGCTTATAAGTAATAACTAAAACCTAAACCTAAGAAGAGATAGGATTAATACTATTATAGTTTCTTATATAACTAATACTAAAAACTTAAGAAATAAGTAAATATAGAAGTAACTTTAAGAGGTATTATATTAGAAATTACTTTAGTCCCTATAGATTAAACTATTAAAGGTTAAGTAATTATACTTTAAGTATATAATAAGCTTAAGTTAGTAGTTAATATAGATATTTATATTATAATTAACCTTATATAAGAAGACTTTATTAAGAAACTCTTATTAAAAGAAGCTATTAGTATTATAGCTTTAAAGTTAATAGATTTCTAAAAGAGATTTATACCTACTAATAAGGTTTATTAGCTTATATTCTTCTTAATTAATAGCTAAAGCTACTTATAAAAGATTTACTAAGTATTTATTACTAGCTTATACTTTAAAGGGGTAGGAGATATCCTTTTATCTAATAACTTAATAAATAGAGAAGGTATCTATATAAATATTTATATTTATA
>NW_025544748.1:90565-91152 GCF_011800055.1 Colletotrichum gloeosporioides | reverse complement strand
TTATATAACTATATCTTATTTACTAAATTAGAAATAATAGTATAAAAAATTATTAAGAATAATTAGAAAGTTTATATAATATACTTAATAAGAACTTTAGTTTTAGATAAGAAGGATATTAATACTTTAAATAAATACTTATTAAAGAATAAGTATAAAAATAAAATCCCTAAAGAACTTTAAATCTTTATAGATATTTTTAATAAAGAGAATATAAAGAAAGTCNCTTTAAACTAAAAGGAGTAATATATTATATTAAGCTTAAACCTAATAAAAAACTCCTATATAGGCTAATATACCTTATATTAGTAGAATAACTATAAACCTTTACTAAGTATATTTAGGAAATAGAGGTAACTAGATATATCTACTATTTAACTAGCTTTATAGGAATATTAGTTCTATTTATACCTAAAAAGGATAGTAATCTATAGCTATATATAGATTATAGAGGATTAAATAAAATTATAATAAAGAACTAATACCTTCTACTACTAATTAGTAAACTTTTAGATAAGCTTATTAGTATAAAGTTTATCTTAAAGATTAATTTAAGTAAAGCTTATTATAGAATTATAATTAATAAA
>NW_025544748.1:84588-90325 GCF_011800055.1 Colletotrichum gloeosporioides | reverse complement strand
TTTTTATAAAATTAAAGAAATATAATTTCTATTAAATAGAAGTTAATTTCTTTAAGTTTTATATTATCTAAGATAGTATTAAGATAAACCTAAACTAAATCTAAGTAGTTACTAAATAGCTAATACTAAAATCTTTTTAAGATATTTAAGTTTTCTTTAGTTTTTATAATTTCTACTATAAATTTATTATAAGATATTCTTATATTATAGTTTTTATAAATAGTATACTTAAGGGAAATTAAAATAGTATAAAGTTAGAAGTTTTTATTTAAATAGGGGAAATATAAGCTATATTTAAAACACTTTAGAGAGTATTTATTAAAACTTTAATATTAAGATATTATAACTTAATACTAGAAATTAAGGTTAAAATTAATATATCTATTTAAGTAGTATTTAATATATTTTTATAGAAGTNTACTATTTAATACTTAGTAGCTTTCTAGTTAAAAAAGCTTTTAGATATAGAAAGATATTAAGCTATAAAGTAATAAGAACTTCTTATAATTATAGAAAGCTTAGATTACTAAATATAATACCTATAAGGGCTTCTTAAGAAATTTCTAATATTTACTAACTATATAGTATTAAAGGGAGTATTTACTATACCTATATAAGATATTTATAGAAAGCTTATTTAATAAGTTTACTACTTATTTATATTTAACTTTAAAATCTAATATTAATTAGAGGTTACTAATTTAGTAGATAAGCTATTATAATACCCTAATTATATAGTAGAGAACTCTAAAATAGATAATATACTTCTTACTTTTAAAAAGAAATTTAAGTTTATTAGCTAGCTTTTAGTAATAGATTACTAATATATCACTTAGTTTAAAGGGATTATAGCTATTATAAGAACTTATATCTAAACTATTTAGCGAAATATATAAGAACTTTATTTAAAAACTAACTTTAAAGTTAAGAGATCCTCACCTTTAAATTAGTACTACCTTATAAAAGGTATTAATAAGTTATTATATTAAAGTATATATATTAGTATTATTACTTATTTAAAATTATATATAAGTATTATATTAATTACTCTATAAGAAGATAGTAATATATTAGAGGACTTAGGGGGAGCTAAAGTTACTATATTAGAATAATATATCTTATATATTATAATAAGGGAGTTTATTTAAGATAAAATAGTATATATACTATAATTAGGTATAAATCTTAAATAAATAGTTAGAGGACTATAAACTAAAAACTACTTCTATAGAGAACTTATAGCTAAGGTTTACTAAGATACTAAAGAATATTAAAAGTACTAACTTAATAAGAATAATATTTTTTAATTTAAGAGAAGATTAATTATTCTAGAAAAGGGATCTCTCTACTATAAAATCCTAAAAACTTACTATAATATACTTAGATTAGGGTATATAGGGGTAAATAAAATAGTAAAACTAATTCTATAAAAGTTTTACTAGCTATATTTAATAGAGGATATATAGTAATATATTACTAAGTACTTATATTACTAAGGGGTATATATACTATAGTATAAGCTATATAGATTACTATAAATATTAGAACTATTAGTATATTTATTCTAATAGATTTCCTTAGATTTTCTAACTAACTTACTAGAGAGTTATTAAGATAATAGAATTATATATAATATAATTCTAGTAGTTATATACTAAATAACTAAAGTAGCCTAATTCCTAGTGATAACTAAGTAACTAAATACTATAAGCTTAATAAAGATCTTATATTAAGAGATTAAATACTAATATAGTATACCTAAAGCTATTATTAATAACTAAAATAAATTAATTACTAATTAGTTCTAATAAGATTAAATTAAAGTTTAAGATATAGAAGGGTATATTTTTACTATATAATATCTATAGATAGATAGCTAGACTAAGAGAATATATTAAACCTTAATTATATACTTCTTAAAGTTTAGTAAAAACTTATATAATTAGTAAATAATATAGCTAGTTAAAGCTAAATTCTTATATAATAATAGTAAATATATTACTATTAATATATTACTATTTAAGGCTTTTATAAGTTACTACTTTTAAATAATTAATTACTACTTACTAAGTATAGAAATTAGAACCTAAAAAGTTAATAAAAAGCTTAAGAAATTAATAGAGGTTTACTAAAGAATAGCTAAGAACTAATAATATATAATAAAAATATAAGCTAAAAATATAAATACTAAAAGGAAAGTATAAATATATAAAGTTAGAGATATTATAGGACTTTTAATAAAGAACTTCTACTTTATAAGAGGTTAGTAAAAACTTATTTTATAATTTATCCCTATATTAGTTATAAAGGTTATAAACTTTAATATTTATAAAGTATAACTTCTAGAAAAATATAATAAAGTATATAATATCTTCTTAGTAGCCTTATTAGAGTTATAGTATAGCTAAAAACTTACTAAAAGATAGCTTTTAAACCTAAAAGAAAACTTTAAAAAATAGGAAGTTAAGGATATTATATTATAAAGGGATATATTAATAGGCCCTTTATATCTAGTTAAGTAGAAAGGCTAATTAGTAGAGTATAATACCTAGAAATTTAAAGAATACTTAATAAATACTATTTAAATCCTTATTAGATTTAAGAAGTAGTAATATAAATTATATTATAAGTAGGATAATAAATAGTATAATATAATAAGAAAAGTTAATTAATTATAGAATAGTTTAAAATACTAGAGAAGCCCCTTAAACTTCTTAGTAAAAATAACTAAAAATAATAAGTATCTAACCTTATACTCCTATAGAAAACCTACTATATACTTACTAAATTTTAACTAGTACTATTACTACTTATTACTATTATTATTATTATTATTATTACTATTACTATTACTATTACTATTATTATTACTACTATTATTATTACTATTATTATTATTATTATTACTATTTTCCTTACTACTTTTATTATTACTTTTACTTTCTAAGTTCTTATTAATAGTACTATTATTACTATTTTAACCTCTACTTTTAGAAGTACTATTAGAGTTATTATTACTATTTTTAGAAGATATATCTATATTTTTATTATTAACTTAATACTAATAAACTATTACTAAATCCTTATTAACTTNAACTTATTTATAAGTATTAAGTTAAAGTATAAGATTATTACTAATAACCTTATAGATAGGTATAAGAGTATAGTAATAAGTATTATAAAGTATATAATAACTTTAGATTTTTAAGAGATCTTATATAGAAAGATTAGATATATAATTATTACTTTTTAAAAGATATATTATTAGAACTTTACTGAGGTAGTTAAGGAACTTAGCTTAGTTAAAGATATAAGTTTTATTATATAAGTAGGCTAGAAGAATATTATTAATCTATAGTATAATCTCCTTAACTAATATTTTATCCTTAACTTAGTAAGCTACTTATAAATAATATATTAGATAAGTAAAAAGAAAAAATTAACTATAAAGTAAAACTTATATTAAGTATAACTTATAGGTATATTTAGGTATATAAAATAGTAATCTCCTCTATATTTATAGTAAGTAATTAGTTATTATAGTTCTTAAAACTAAGTTTAAAGTTAATAGGGTTTTTTAACTACTTATAGAGATATTAGAGAAACTTAATATCTTACTTTATAGTTATAAAGATATAAAAGATTTTATATTAGTAGTATTATTTAGTAGTAATAATATAAGTATAATATTTAATCTAGTTCTAATAGAAATAAATAGTATTAATAAGATAGATTAAGATCTAAAAGAGAGAAGAGTTAGTTTATACTTTCCCTAAATAATTATTAAACTTATTTTATAGTACTTAATATTATAAAGATAGTATAATTTATATATATAGTTACTATCCTTCTAGTAAATATAAATAACTTAAGTATTCTTAGGGAACTATAATATATAACTAATATAAAGTTTACTACTACTTACTTAGTTATATTAATAGTTATTATTACTAAGTTCTTTTTTATTAAAACTATATTCTTTAAGGAGTTAGTAAATTAAGCTTTTAGTATTTATAATATTAATTATAAAAGTATTATAAAATAAGGGAAAGTTTAGTAAATATATTATAAAAACTTAAGAAAGGACTTATAAAAATATAAAAGTTATTATAAATAAATATAATATATTAAGGAAGAAAAGAAATTAACTTTAAAAATAGAAAAAAACTATTACTTTATAAATAGCTAAGAGGCTTTATTAAATAATTATAAAAGTAGCTATAACTTTAGATAATAAAGGATAGTAGTTATTTATTATAATAAGTATTATATATAAAGAGGTAAAAGTAGTAAATTAATAATAATAAGTACTATCTAACTTATTTAATAGCTTTATAATAAACTTATTAAGAAAGAGGATAATAAGATAAAAAATAAAGTTATTATAAAGATATTATATAAGAGAAGGCTTATTAAATAAAGGGTAAGATATTAAAAATAAAACTTATAATTTAAGGATAGTTACCCTTTTTTAAAAAAATAATAGAATCCCTTTAAAATATCTCTAAATAGGGAGTATAAAAAAAGTTTAAAAAAAAAAAAAGTTTTAATAAATAGAACTATAATTTAGCTACTATAGTTATAGTTCTAAAAACTTTATTATCTTTTAGTAAATATATAATAAATAAGTACCTTATTAAATAATAAAGATAATAGTATTAAATTTAATAAATATTACTTAAATAAGAGGAAGGACTTTAATAGGAAGTTAGTTATAATACTTAGATATATAGTAGGGATTACTATATTTAGAAGGGGGATAATTATAAAGAACTAAATACCTAGCTAGAAAGTTTAAGGATAGTTTAATTAGTAGAAGCTAAATAGATAGGAAGGTCTATAGGTTTAAGGTATAAAACCCTCTATAATAAGGATTTAGTAAGTATTTATTAAAGATTAAAAAAGAAGGAACTTAGAAGAAATAAATAAAAGTAGTATAGTAATACTATACCTACTTTTTAGGTACTTCTTCTATTAGTTTAACCTAACTATAGCCTATAGCCCCTAAATACCTTTATATTAGTGAGGATTTAAGTGTTATAGTTAGCTATCTAATAGTAAGGTCTGCTAATAAAAGCTAGGGATTAACACGTTATAATAATATATTAAGGTTATAGTTTAAGTTATAAGTTATAGCTATAGTAGATTAAGCTTTTTAGAGACTAAAGTGATTAGTCTTAAGCTTAATAAGTAATTTATAGTAAAAGTAAGCTAAGAGTATCTATAAAAATAAGTATTAAGTTAATTACTAAAGAGCTATAGAAGTCTAACTATAAACTAAGCTTAAGGTTATACTATATATAAGTTTTAAATAGTTCTTTTATTTAGTTACTAATTCCTAACTAAGTATTAATAAGTACTTAGTAATTACTAATAAGTATTTAGTAATCTTTACTAAGTACTTAATAATCTATACTATTTACTTAGTTTTATTTTATTATTATATAACTTATATTATAGTTCTTCTATTTCTAAGTAAGTTCTTACTATTCTTATAATCCTATAGTATAAATATTCTATCTTAGCTACTTAATACCTAAAGTAGGTTAACTAACTATTATCCTTATTTATAGGTTATAATATTAAGTCCTCTTTCTAAAGGTTTTACTCTTAAGACTTAATATAAGTAAGTTATTAGTTTTAGGTTAGGGATTTATTAATTATATTTCCTATTTTTATTTATAATACTAATATTATATTAGGTTATATTATTAATAATCTTATAGTTTTTATACTT
>NW_025544748.1:83092-84521 GCF_011800055.1 Colletotrichum gloeosporioides | reverse complement strand
ATTTAAAGGGTTTATATTATAAAATACTATTAAGTTTACTAGTTTATAAGGAGTATATTACTATTAGTAGTACTTATTACTCTTATAATACTTTTAATAATATAATCTATTAGTATAGGTTTTTATCTTTTATTATTAGTTCTTTTTTACTAACTTATTATAGTAGAGTAATTAATAGTAGAATCTTATTATTTAGATAATAAGGAGGAGGAAATTAAGGAATTATTTTAAAAGAGAATAGAGGTATTATAAAAAGTATAAACTAAAGTGAATAAGGTACTTATAAAGTTAGATTTTATTTATAAAGTAAAGTAAATAGTTTTTAAAAAGGGTTATAAGGAGACCTTAGTAGTTATAAATAAGGATAAGGTAATTAAAGATCTTTTAGCTAAGTCTTTTTTAGTTTTAGAGGTATAGTTATTAAGTACTTTTAGGGTTTTAGATTTAGATTTAATTCTTAACTAGAATCTTAGTATATTAAATTTCTTATTAAGGGGATTTTAGTTATACTTTAGTATTTTTAGGTAGATAAATAGTTTTTTATTTACTTTATAATTATTCTAATAACTATATATATAAATAAGTTATTTAAAGGGTATAGGGAATTATATATATAGTTATTAGAATAATTATAAAGTAAATAAAAAACTATTTATCTACCTAAAAATACTAAAGTATAACTAAAATCCCCTTAATAAGAAATTTAATATACTAAGATTCTAGTTAAGAATTAAATCTAAATCTAAAACCCTAAAAGTACTTAATAACTATACCTCTAAAACTAAAAAAGACTTAGCTAAAAGATCTTTAATTACCTTATCCTTATTTATAACTACTAAGGTCTCCTTATAACCCTTTTTAAAAACTATTTACTTTACTTTATAAATAAAATCTAACTTTANTCTAGTTTATTATCTTTTATAATAATAAGGTTATTTATTTATAATATTTATAGTATTAGTTTAAGAAGTAAAATATAGAATACTAAGTAGTATTTTATAATTTTTAGGAGTTTAAGCTTATAGTTAAGTAATAAGATAACTTATAAGATTTTAAAAGGTTTAAGTTTTTTATAATTAAGTTTATTACTTAGTTATTTTATTATAATATTTTATTATATAAAGTAAGTATTATCTCTCTCTTTTAAGGTTAATCCCTTAATCCTTTATTTATTACTAAATTTTAATATTTATTATTAAATAAATTTAAGTTTTTTATATATATTATCTTAGATCTTTTTAATTTATTATATTAAGGTAGTAGCTTTAACTATAGCTAAACTTATTTAAAGTTCTCTATAAATAGTTAATTTAAAATTATAATTAAAGTAGAAAGGGGATTCCTTAGTATTTTCTCTTATTATATTATTATAAATAAACTAAGTTATTAATAAAAATATAACCTAATTATCTTAATTATAGTTAATATA
>NW_025544748.1:79472-83019 GCF_011800055.1 Colletotrichum gloeosporioides | reverse complement strand
AGTAGATATTAATTATTTAATACTAAGTTATATTATAATTAACTTCTAAAATTTAGAGGTAAAGATCTTATCTCTATTTAATATAATTTCTTTAAGTATACTATAGTTAGTAATAATATACTTAAGGAAGGTATATATATATTCTTTAGTATTACTTACTTCTTTATATAAAATAAAGTAGGTATACTTTATAAGTTAGTCTACTATAATAAGAACGCTATTAAAATATACTCCTATAAGAGGTTTTTATAACTTTAGTAGTTTAATAATAAAGTTAAAAGATATAGATTACTAAGTAGTTTATAGTATAAATAAAAGTTATAGTATATTATAAAGTTAATATTAAGTAGGTTTACTTTTTAAGTATACTTTATAATTCTTAATTACTTTTACTATATATTCTTTTATAACCTTTTCTCTATATTATTATTATAGTTATTTTTAGGTTTTTATAATTCCTTAGTNTATTCTCTTATAACCTTTTCTCTATATTATTATTATAGTTATTTCTAGGTTTTTATAATTCTTTAGTAACTATATATAAAGTATATATAAAATTCTATAATTACTTTATTATTTAGTTTATTAGTTAGGCTAATATTAGATTATCTAGCTATTATTAGGAGTTTAGCTACTAGTATTAGGTCTCTATTATCTTATTATTTAAGAATTACTTAGGTTTCTTTAGGTATTAGGATATTATAATCTAATTATTAATTAAAAGTATTTACTTTATTATTATTTAATCCTTTTTAATAAATTATTTAGAAATTAAATTCTAAGAGGAATTCTAACTATTAGATTTATTATTTATTAAGTACTTTTAAGGTTATAAAGTATAAGAGATTTTTATAATTAGAGTATATAAATACTTTATAAATTATTCCTAAGAGTTTAAGTCTTTATTCTTTAAATATTTTAATAATTACTATAAGTTTTTTATTATATATTTAATAGTTAAGTTTTAGTTTATAAAACTTATAAGAGAAGAAAGTATAAAGATATAGTTATTCTTTTAAATCTTATTATAATAGTTATATTCTAATTATATAGTTAGATATATTAGGTTTTACTTTAAATTATTTTATTAGATCTAAGATAATTAGAATAGGTTTATTAGTAATAAGGTCCTTAATCTTCTAAAATACTATTTATTATAGTTCTTCTTATATAAAGGGTATATTATTATAACTAAAGCTAATAAGAACTATATTATTTTTACTATAGTTTTTAATAAATTTATAGTAGAAGTTAATAAAACTTAAGAATTTTTAAATTTCTTTAAAGTTATTAAGTATTAGCTATTCCTTAATAGCTTTAACTTTATTTCCTAATATATAAACTTTCCTAAAGGTAATAGTAAATCTAAGGTATTTTACTTTTTATATATAAAATTTACTTTTTTTAAGTTTAATTAAGAGTTTAATTTCCTAAAAGGCTTATAAGATATAGTAAATATTTTCTTTATATTTCTTAAGTATAAGTAAGAAGATAAAGATATTATCTAAGTAGATAACTATATAGATATTAATATANTTATATAATATTATATTAAGTTTATAGTTATAATACAGCCCCCCTATAAAAAGACTATAGCAAAATTCACCCTATATGTAGGCATAATTCTAGAAACACTATATAGACACTTTAACTTATACCCTCTACTAGTTAAGGAAAATAGTATAGAAACCCTATATGTTCCTACTAGTAAGTAAACCCTCATATAAAGTTAAACGCACACTCTAGCTAAATAAACTAATAGAATAGTAATAGCACTAGCTATATAGCGTAGGGCTAGTGGCGCTATATATAGTAGGGCTAATTATATTAGGGCTGAATAGGTTACTAAGGCTCTTATAGTAATAGCTTCACTAAACCTTCTAGCGAGGTGCTATAAACGCCACTATAAGAGAGATAATTCCTTAACTAAAGAGGTTATTATAAGAGGTTCTTATAGCTAGAAGTATAAAAACTCTATAGGTAGGGCCTTATACCCTTCCCTCTTCCTCTTCCTCACCTTTAAACTTATATTAATAACCTATCCTTATAGCTTATAATAAATCCTAAAATATCTTCATAATATCCACACTATATAAAGTACTTAAGTTTACTAAGTATAAGCTAAGTAGTACCCTTATCTCTATAAATAATATATAATATATCTAGAATAACTTTAACTTTAGTATATTTAATAAGAAGGTTTTATTTAAAGAATAATTTAAAAAAAACTAAAAATATATTATCTTAATAGCCCTATTAATAAGTCTCTTAGAAGCCCCTATAGGTAGTAATATTATCCCTCTTACTAAAAAAGCCTTAGATAATATTAACGTAAAGTTTAACTATATCTTTAGCTACCCTAATAAATAGGACTTCTTCTCTAAAGTACTTAAAGGTACTAAAGAGGATATAAGCCTTATATAAAGCTTATTAGTAAGTACGCCTTATACTAAATAGAGATAGCGTTACTAATAACAGTATAGATAGTAGATAGCGAAGTAGTAATAGAGATAGTGTTTAATAGTAGCGTAAGTGATATGTAAGAGAGAGGATAGGTTAACAGTTTAGTAGTTAGTAATTAAGTAATTAAGTAATTATAAACTATATTATTACTAAAGTGAAGTTAAAGATTATAAGGTTATATATATATATATAAGTGTAGCTGTAGTTAGGAGAGGGACGTAGTTAAAGATTATAATTATATAACTAAAGGCTATATATATTATTAGGAGGCGTAAAGTTAGGAGGTCTGTCGCTCTAAGCAGGTAAAAATCACTATAAACAGCCAGAAGCTATATTATATTAATTATATTTTAGAATATTATAAGTATATTAGTGAGATTAAAAGGTATAATAAAGTATTTAAAATATTCTTTTTATATTTAGAAAGTAGTTTTTTATTTTTTACTTTATTTTATTTAGATTAAGTTATAAGCTCTTTTAAAATTAAGAGTTATAAACTAGTTAGCTCTATATAGAAGTTATTTTATCTTATCTATAAGGGGTAATAAGTAGTAATTTTTAATTATTATTTTATTAAGTATATAATAGTTAATATATAACTATAGTTTTCTATTTTTCTTAAGTATAAATAGGATAAAGCTTCTTATTAATAATATTAAAGGTTTAATATAACTTTTCTTAAGGTTTTCTTTAAAATATTTATTTAAAGCTTTTATCTCTATTAAGTTAAGTTTATAGATCTTATTAAATTATAGTTCTTTCCCTTCTTTAAAAGGGATTTTATAATTAAAACTAATATATTTAAGTAGTTTAATTTCTAATTTAGTTATAAAGAGTTTCTTATAAATTCTATATTTTTCTAGAATCAATAGAAGTAAATTATTCTTTTATTTAAGATCTATTATTATTAATAGTTATAATATAGCTTCTTTTATCTTAAGGTAGTAGATATATTATCTTATAGTTCCTTATTATATTAGCTTATTTAAAGCTTACCTCTTATAGTATTACTTAAGAACTAAGTTATTATAATCCTAATAGAGTTAGCTTTTACTCTAATCTATTTATAAGTTACTTATTTATA
>NW_025544748.1:78177-78937 GCF_011800055.1 Colletotrichum gloeosporioides | reverse complement strand
TTTATTCTTTATAATTCTCTAAGCATATACTTTTTCCTTATAGTAGATCTAATATTTATTATATTAGTATTTATTCTATTTTATCTATTTATTATAGAGGTATTTTATAGGAAATTATTAGCTAGGGGTGAATATAGTAATATTACTATTAAACTTTCTAAGTTCCTATTTAGTAAAGGTATATATAGTATAGACGTTTTATAGGGGATTATTATTATATTACTTAGGTTAGAAATAGTAATTATATTTATCTCTTATATAGATTTTATAATAGTTAAAGAAATATTATATCTAAAAGAGGTATTAATAAGTAAAGTTAGTAATTTTAAAGTAGAGGTAATCTTTAATCTTAAGTTATAAAGTATAATATATTTTTAGCTTTATATTAGGTATACTATAAAGTTTAATAAACTATTTATTATTATATAAGTTAATTTATTTATATATAATTCACTTAAGTATATTATTCTTTTTAGATTTCTCTTTAGAACTAATATTATCTATATTAAAGATAAGTTTATAAGTAATCTCTACCTAAATATATTAGTATATAATATTATAAAGTTTATTTAAGTTATAAAGAGAACTTTCTCTTTCTCTAAAAGTTTAGTTATTTATAAAATTAAATAGTTATTATTCTTTTAAGGAGTTATACTAGTAATCTAGTTTATTATTAGATTCTTCTTTTATTTATTTTTTTAGTATTATATAAGTATTTAGTTTAGGAGTTTATAATTAGTCTAACTTTAGTTATTAGTTA
>NW_025544748.1:77641-78142 GCF_011800055.1 Colletotrichum gloeosporioides | reverse complement strand
TTTAAGTTACTATACTTATAGTATCTTATTAAGTTATTCTTAGGTTTTTCTATAGATCTTATTATTACTAATATATATTATTACTAAGGTTCTTAGATATATATTTAGTATAATTATATTATATTTAGACTATTTAAAGTTATTATCCCTTAAGTAGTATCTTAATATTTCCTTATCTTTAAGGTAGATTTAATAGTTATTATNATAATATCTAGTCTAAGACTAAGATATATATAGGACTTTAGTAATAGTATTAACTTATTAGGGTTATTTAGCTACTAGCTTCTAAAGAAGCTTTTTAGGCTACTTATAGTCTCTAGTAATATATCTTTATTTATTATAGTTATAATACTTAAGGTTCTATAGTTTTTTATTATTAGGTTTAGTTATTATACTAAGATCTATAAGTTTACTATACTATCTATAGGTAATACTCTAATAAGTATTATTCTAGTTATTATAAGGTTTATTATTATTCTACTAGAGGTTAAACTTCTAATA
>NW_025544748.1:4576-77236 GCF_011800055.1 Colletotrichum gloeosporioides | reverse complement strand
ATGAATTATGCTTAAAGAACTCTTTTTAGATAAATTTAAATTACTTAAAAGTTTATCTTTATAAGTAAATAGTAATATAAATAACTTTTTTAGTTTAATTAATAAAGTTTTTATAATAGAAGTTCTAATAATTCTTAATTTAGATTAAGAATTACTTAAGTTATTTAAAAGTATTATTATAAATAATTAAAATATTAAACTTAAACTTCTATTATCCTCTAATAGGGGTTATAATAATATTTATAGCTATATATAAAGTATAGATTTCTTCTTAAAGTTCTTTAATATTAATATTACTATTTTATCTTTTAAATTAAATAACTTTATTTTCTAAGTCTATAATATATTAAAAGTTATTTCTTAGTTATTATATTATTTCTTTAAAGTCTTAAAGTTCTATAATAGTTTTATTATATATAATTTAAACCTTAGTAATATTATTATCTCCTTTCTTAACTTTAGTTTAAAGGTATTTATAAGTATCTTTTTTTAGAGTTACTTTATTATTAAAGTTTACTATTATAAAAGTTCTTTTAAGTTCTTTAACTAGGTTTTAAACTAGTTACTATAAAGAGGAGGAGGTTCTTAGAATAAATAACTTAGTAGAGGTATATAAAAATATACTTATTATTTTACTATTAGTAGGTATTAATAATTAATTTATTAAATAAGAGTAATTAAAATATTATAGTTAGCTATTTAATAATAAGGTTTACTAATAGAAACTAGGGATTAATATATTATAATAATATATTAAAGTTATAGTCTAAGTTATAAGTTATAGTTATAGTAAATTAAACTTTTTAGAGATTAAAATAATTAATCTTAGGTTTAATAAGTAATTTATAATAAAAATAAGTTAAGAGTATCTATAAAGATAAATACTAAATTAATTACTAAAGAGCTATAGAAGTCTAACTATAAACTAAGTTTAAGGTTATACTATATATAAATCTTAAATAGTTCCTTTATTTAGTTACTAATTCCTAATTAAGTATTAATAAGTACTTAGTAATTATTAATAAATACTTAGTAGTCCTTACTAAGTATTTAGTAATCTATACTATTTATTTAGTTTTATTTTATTATTATATAACTTATACTATAGTTCTTCTATTTCTAAATAAGTTCTTACTATTCCTATAATCCTATAGTATAAATATCCTATCCTAGCTACCTAATACCTAAGGTGGGTTAACTAACTATTATCCTTACTTATAGGTTATAACACTCAGCTATATTATGATAATTTGTATTTTTGAAGTTGGGGTTAGCGTGACGAATCACCCCCGGGGTTCAACGCGAGCAAATTGCGCTTAAGAGTGATGAATCGACCATGTGACGTCATTCATTGGTATTTCGTAAATGACGGGATCTCATTTGAGCCGCCACATAGGCAGTCTAGTATCGTTACAGCCGGCTATGGTTATGCAAAGACCGGTTGCAGCTCAGTAGACAGCTCCGACGGTTATGCTATGTGACCACGCCGGCTTCTTGAAACTGCATTGCCATACAACGACGTCTCAAAGATGATCGCAGCTCTCGAGATATGTCACTACAATATGACTTTGCCAATTTTATATACATGGCAACAGGCAGAGCACAGACGATCGACGCAGCTGCCAACAGTCACATCCATCATGGCCAATTCTACAAAGCTGTATAAGATGAACAACGGTAATAAGTTCCGCCAAACCTCCTTCAAACTTATTGCTAATCGGTTCACCTACTGAAGGTAACTACACGCCCGCTTGCGGGCTGGGAACATGGCAAGGTACGACGATTCGCGTTACCCCCTACTTGGCTGCAATGCGAGTTTCCCACAATTCTCATTAGTTCCAGGCCAGGTTGGAGCAAAGGATGAGGCTGCCATGGAGGAATCCATACCTTCGCTCTGCGTAACGGTTACCGCCTGATTGACACGGCTCAGCTCTACGGCGTCGAGCATGTTGTGGGACGCGCCATTCGCAAAAGTGAGGTGCCACGCAATGAGATCACCGTTACCACAAAGTTCTGGGGTAACCACCATCACGACGTCGAGTCTGCATTTAACATTTCTCTCTCTCTCTCAGCTTGGTTCGGACTACGTCGACGTCTTCTTAATGCACTGGCCGTGGGCTACAACGTCTGATGGCAGGGTCCTTTGCCACTCCGAGTCACCTACTTTTGTCGATACCTGGAAGCTCATGGAGCAGCTTTCAAGGGAAAAGTGCCGAGCATCGGAGTTTGCAACTTCACTAAAAAGACGCTAGTGCTTGAGCATGCGATGGTACTTCCTGCCATCAACCAGATCGAACTTCATGCGTTGAATCCTTGCATCAAACTCCTTCCGTATTGCCAGTCCAAGGGTATTCACGTCATGGCTTGGGGGTAATACAGTGTGCATATACTGTTTTTCCAGCTCCTTCTTGATGATAATGCGAAGAAGGAAATAGACCCACTAACTGAACGTGTCTTACAAGACACTAGGCAGCGATAGCCTGAACGCAAAGAAGCACATCCGTCATGGCAGATTAATGAAAGATATTGCCAAGAGATACATTAGCTTTCCTGCTGTAATTTCATTGTCATGGACTGTACAACGGGGAGCAACTGTGATTCCTAAGAGCGGGAACAAGACGCGCCTCATAGAGAACACAAAGCTTTTAGAATTGGCCCGGGAAGATTTGGCAACCATCAACGAGGCGCACCGCATTGCAGATCGATATAGAATTTGTAATAACCATCACTTGCTTTAGGTGGAAATCAATGGGAAGAGAATGTTGCACGGCTGGACTGAAGTCGACCTTGGGTGGGAAGATGAACTTGGCAACTGGTTGAGTTGATAGACGCTTTATATGTTTGTAGTAGGCCAGTGTAGCTAAGTACGCTCATGAACGAACGAAGGTCATTAACTTTACCATGATAAAACCCAGAGCTTGCTTGTTATGACTTAGTATCTGCGTTAGGTAAGACGGCGTGGTTGATTATTCATAGTATTTCAAACTTTGATACATAGAGAACCCAGCATCTAAAGCTCAAGATTACAAGCCGTGGAAAAGTATTCTCTCATGTAATCATAAGTTTGGAACGTTTTTATTAAATCGCACATAAATGATATTTCCGCATGGTACTCGCAGGCAACCAGATATACTTCTAACCTAGCACTGATCATAGTTTCGCCCCCACTCACCAGGCCCGCGTTTGAGTTTGAGTCACATTGTGAGCCCCATTCACTGTCCAGGCAGGTGGGATGTCTCGGGGTGGAGCGGCTTTTGCCCGTATACAACGTGACTATAAGCACCAATCAGCAAAGATTTGATCACCAATGGCGGGGTAGAGCTTACATGTCGTACAAGCCATGGTAGGCTCGGGTCTGCATCTCCTTGCGTACTTTGGCGACTTCAACGAGAACTTCCTCCCTTGTTCGCCCAAGAACGCCGCAAAATACCCTTAGAGTGAACCCCTCGAGGCCTTCTAACATCTGTGCTAAGTTGAGAGTTCCGAGGTCCTTGTAGTATGGGTCTTTGGGCCAAGGACCAAGAGGATTCTTATAAACCTCATGGAAAACATTTTCAAATCCCTGATTTCTCACCCAATTATCCACTTTAGGTCCTGGGCATGGGTCGCGGCCTATGCTGTTCATAGTTTGAAGGAAGGCTTGATTCCATGGCCAAGTTGCATGATCCTTCGTATACGTCCCATCCTGGGAATAGATCTCAGGGTCCATCTCATGGAACTCCGCCCAGCCTCCGGGGTTAAGATTACTGTAAGCTGGTCAGATAATCACAGAAGACGTGACACAATCTCGTCGACGTACTTGTAGATGTTTTCAATAAGCTTTGGCCAATCGGCAATCGAAGCAGCCATGAAGCGGCAAAAAATGTAATCGAACTTCTCATCTTGAACCCAAGGGCTCTCGACGTCGTCGATTTCGAACTTGACGTTGGGGGGTACCCTATCACAATTATCAGCTGATGCTCAATGACCAATGGCCGCTTTTTGTGATACGCACCACTCGGACTGAATAGCGCTCAAATCAGTCCCGATGACTTCGGCATTATCGAAGATATCCCCCATCTCCACGGCCCCTAGAAAACATGATCAGTGTTGAGAACAAACAGAACGGTACGGATGATGAAGATACAAATGCCAGTGCCTGTGCCTATGTCGAGGATCCGATGGATCTTTTCCTTCTCAAGTGGGGCAAGGAAGAGTCGACTGCCAATCGCCTTGACCATCATAGCGTGCGCCATGTCCAGCCGTTCAATTTCGATTTCATCGTTGGGCAAGATGTATGCTGGTTAGATGCGCAATTTAGTATGTTACACTACGCATTATTGAAACTGATACAAACTTACATCCTGCGCGGTACGCATGATATCGCCGGCCATATTCCATCGGATAATCGACAACACTGGATGAAAGGGAGGCTGTATAGCGAGATCTATCCAGAGTATCATTAGCGCACTACTGCCGAGCTGGGCGCATGCTCTGCGTTCTGTAGAGTAATATCGTACAATCGCTCCTGGATACTCGCTGCATCGGTCTATGGTGAAGGTGTCAGTTCTAACCGCAATCGCATGCTGCGATGGATGCGTTGATGTACAGTTTCTGCTTCATCTGCCGCGATAGAATTCGTATTTTCATCATCCTGCGTCCCAGCAGCGTCTTCTCCGGGGGAAGCCGCTGCGGCTGCCGCGGTCTGAGGGGCAACGTCGTTGGTCGAAGGATCCACTGTCTCAGCCATATTGATCACTAATGGCTAACGGCCGAAATTTCAATCAATTGAGACGGTGATACGCTGAGGTGAAAAATATGAGAGCGAAGAATACAATGGCAAGGGACGAAGGCTGTGAAGTACCCATCGTTGGCCAAGGGCGACCTTCCCTTTTGTAGTCGCCCCCGGTTTCTACCGTCGGTCCTGCGCAGCAATATTGACATGCGAGAGAGGCCTTTTCGAGGTTCTAGGTACGGATCACAAATTATGTGCCTCTTTCATGCATTCTATGTGCATTTCGACTGCATGTCAATTGGATGTTGCGATTCGCCCTTAAACGGGGGGATACGTTTCTAGACCCAGATTCTTCCTTGGCAAGCATGCCAAACCAATCGTCGTTGCGAATCGCCACCTAGTAGAGATGCATGTGGTCTGAGAGTCACAAAATAATGCAGGGTTTAATTCTGCAGGCCCCTCAATTCACACCATTTAGGTTACATACCCGACTTCGCGTTGTCCATGCATTGTCCTAATTCGGAATCGGCCGCAACACAACGATTGGTGCGATGAACATCCAAGTCGTGATCAACGTGTCAATTCAATTCTCACAAAATTAACATGATGGGCTTGGCCTTTCCGCAATATTACTGCGTGTTGAATCACTTCGCTGTATGCCTCAACTGAAAATGTTCTTCACGCATGCCGTAGTTGGATACCAGAATCAACCGTATCTCTCTTAATCCCTAGAGATGACTTGGATGTTTTCTTGAGGTCAAATTCCGATTTCCTGTGGCCGAATTAGACGATCGCTCTCAATGATAAAATACTGTCACACTTGAGTGCCGTATTTGCCTAGTACATCCGTCACCATTCGCGATGTCATGGAGAGCTGATGCGCGCCGAGACGTTGCCAGACTACTAATTTAACACATCCATGTTTCACGATTCGGCCGTGGATGATGACGTGCAGAGCTGGCGGAGTATCGAACGTGCCCATCGGATACGAAATAATGCAGACCTATATACGGTACATAAGGTAATCATCATGAAGACTCCTCAACTCCAAGACAATTGTTATTTTCCCAGTTCCTGGGCGTTTGTAATCTCCCCAAGGAAAATGAGATTAAGACCTATTTTATTTTAGTTCAACCACCTGTGAGCGCACTGAATAAGAATAATGGTCTTGTTAGTGGTATCAGTACCAAGTGTTTTTTTTTGGCTTTTTATTATTCGAGCTTTGGGTTTATGCGTTTATGAGTTTTGCAGGCTACCGCCTACGGGCACAACTCACCGACCTCCCCCAAAATAGGACAGCCATTGTAAAATACAACGTCCTGACGATGTTCCCTTTTCAATATCCTATCCATGCTAGTTCGTTCCTCAGACTCTGGTGGCGAGCCTGATTCGACATGGATAGTATCCGCTTGGATTTGCAGCTCCTCCGCGACTGACTAAATAGACATGGTCATTGTCAATCCTAGGCGCAGGCTGAGGCCCCATCTCGTCGTAGGCGGGTTTGAAGTCAAACTCTCTCGCCGTCATAGCGCAGACCATCTTGATCTCAGCCAATGCCATCTCTTGCCCAATGCATGCTCGTGGTCCACGTTCAAACGGGCGCCAGCCATTGGCCGGAGGCTGAAGTGGGTCGTCTTTAGTCTTTTCCAAGAAGCGCTCGGGTATGAACTCATGGGGCCTCTCCCAGTAACGTGGGTTGTGATGGATGCCGTGGTGGATTGCCATGCACACAATCCTATCGGTGGGAAGAGCTAAAGTACCTCCTCCGACCCCGCCGTTGACTTTGGAATTTGGCGATTCTATCACGATGTGGAAGTCAGGGTTTCCATACCTCGAGGTTGCGCCGGGCGGGTAGAACCGCAAAGACTCCTTGATCACGGCCGTAGTGTAAGGGAGAAGGTTGAGCAGCTTGGGATTCCCTGCTATCAGCTTTGGCGCCGCAGAGACATCTGGACCCAAGACCTCGTCATGTTCCGCACGAACCCGCGCAAGAACATTTGGATGCTTTGAAAGAAGGTGAGTCATGAAGACTATTGATGAACCGGTGGTGTCATATCCCGCAAGCATCATGAATTTGATTTGGGAGCGGATGACCTTGGGGAGTACCTTGACATGTACTGGATCTTGTGGGATATTGGCCGTGTCCAAAACCGAGATCGCTCCAGTCTTTTCTCTCGTGCCAGGCCTCGGCTTTTGGGATAACACTCTGTCGATGTAGGTATCCATTCGACGGGCGTTGTACCATTGCATGAATGGACGAAGGAGATTCAGGTCCTTTAGTGGCGAAGTTCCATAGTAGTGAAGCCAGCTAAGCTGCGAGGCCAAAGCCGCGGAAAACTCATTGTATCCGGTCTGACTGTGCAGCTCGTGATCCCAGATCGACTTGCTGGAGAGGTCCATGGTGAGATCGAGTGCCATTGGGCTAAGGTGAAATGGTTTGTCACCCTTTCTTGCCTGCTGGCGAAGACGTTCGCAGAAGACGCTGACCATTTCGACCATATTCGGCACCAAAGCAGCGATGTTCGAAACACGGAAGCCGGGGCTGAAGACGTTATGCCAGAATTTCCACTCGTCTCCCTCCATCGTATCCAAGTCATGGCCACCGGTCAAAGGTGTGAGAAACTCATGTTGGCCTGGGTCCTTTGGTAGCGCTACACCTTGACTAATTTGCCGCGCTGCATCAGGGGACAGGAGGACAAGCATCGGCTTCGAGAAGGGCCACTGATCGAGATAGAATGCTTGGTCCAGATGAGGATACCGTCGGCGAAAGTATTCACCAAGGGCCACTGTAGGCATGAGGTCGGGCGGCAGATCCTTCATGATGCTCGCAATGACACCAAGATGACCCCAGATAGGGTGGTGAGGGGGCATTGGGTAGCCGAGGCGCTGAAGGCGTCGAAAGAAGCTGCGCGCTTTGTACATGGAGTATGTACCATACAGTAGAGCCAAAAGTGGAACTAGGGCTAGAAGTCGCCATATTTCCGACGTTTTGTTAAGTTCCATTCTGACGGAGGGGCCTCTGAATCCTGATGTGGGAGGTGACTTGATGTTTTGTTTACGACCTGGTGATGTTGACGAGATGGCCGGGGTGAAAATCGTCAGCTTTTGCCTTCTCTGTCTGATGGGCGGCAGCCACTTCCAAAACCTCGGGTTCGGTTCCCCCTTCCCCGCGTTCGTTCCTCGTTTGGATGAGGAGACGCGTTGCTCAATGCCATGTGCAGGCCAATTGCCGACGTCCGACATTAAGTTCATCTCAACGAAACCCCGCGCCTTTGGTGTGACTCAGAAAACTCAAATGCCATCGTCACTGGACCAGCTCATATCGACTGCATGTTGTTCGTATTCGGCTGAATATCCAGGTCACCCTGAGTATCAATGTTTGTCTCTAGCGTAAGCTACTTCATCTTCTTTATGCTTAGTTCTTCTATGTGTAATGCATATATATTCCTCTGGTTCCCGAGACTGGTAAATGTTTGGAAAGCAAAACCTTTGATGCGGGATTGGTGGCTGAGAGTTGTCCATGCTGTGAGGATCTCACGAGGTCAACGTTCCTCCAAGAATACTGACCGCCTGTTCTTGAGTCAACTGCATCGGAAGGCTAAAGAGCGGGATTACAAGACCTTTAGTCTTTTATTTGGTAGGATAAGGAAGAATCGGTCAATCATAACGCCGGCAAAGCCGACAGGAATGATGACAACAATGATGATCTTTAGGCACGGAGGGGTTATTTGTAGGGTAAGATGCTACAATAGGTATTTCTCTGTCATGTTATTCGGAGATTCTCTACCATTTGGGAACGTTCACAAGATGCTTGCAAATAGGATCTCTTTTCAGGTCGGTGGCTATCCGCAGCTTTCCGATGGCGTGTTACGTCTGGTCATCTTGAGGTGCTTGGACCAGCCACCAGGGCTGGTGCATTGCGATAACTGGACCAGAGAAGTACAAAGGTAACTCAGAAGAACGAAATTATGTATTTGAAACTCATTGTCTGAGTTTACCTTCTCATGGTGATGTTTCTCAACGATCGAGACGTTGTTCGGTTAACGTCTGATCTTGACGTAATCGAGCGGACTTTGAGTACCCATTGTGTCGCCAATCACATCGCGAGCGCAATAAATAGACCTCGACTGCTTTATAAGATGAGCTGGAAAGAAATGAATGGTCGATCTACCTGATTTCTTGGAAGATAAACAAAAACGTTTTGGCGATGAAACTTGGTGTAACATTTTGATGATCTGTCTCTGGGCCTCTGATAGGTCGAAATAGATGGATCTCCGCGCTATGAAGCTCGATACGAGTCCATCGCCGTTGCGCCCCTGCAAGCCAAGACACCTACTCCCAAAAAGGCTGGTGAATTGCTACACCGACCAAGTCGACGAATGACGTTCCGGATCTTCAAGCGGAGAACGCCATAGTCACCCGCCATCATGAGTTGATATATCATACTCCTGCAGAACTTCCCCAGACAGAGTTTCTCCTCTCGTCTGACTTCGCACACAAGAACGACAATATGAAAGCTTCCATCCACATTCTCACAGTAATTTCAGCGTAAGATCTCGCGCAGGATATCTCTAATGGCATGCTGCTGACATCACTAGGTCGGTGCCGATCGTGGCTCAAACATCATCCGACGTCATATCTGACACCACCGTCTTACGTACTATCACTTCGTCGCCTGTATCACCACAGACAGGATGCCCGACTGCGACAGAGACGGTTGAGATATGCTCGACGTGCATGGTTCTTCAATGCATCACCATTTCCACCCTGACTCACGGCTGCGGATGCCCGACGCCAGTGCCCACTGAGTACGTCAGTTTTCCGTGCAAGGGAACGTGTGGCCGAATCGGATGCAGCACCAGCTACACCTTCATCTCAGGCGAAGTGGCATGCGATGGCACTCAGAGTGGGAGCGCAGCGCCGGGCACCACCACATCGACAATTGAACCGGGTACTGTAACTACGACAGCAGAAGCAACCGGTGAAACGGGACAGTCGACGGGAAGTGGAGGACAAGCAAGTGGTTCAGCTATGTCGCCAACTGCGGCTCCAAACGCGGCTGGGAGGCTTGCAGTGCCGTTTAGATTTTGGTGATATTTCTTCAGGAGTCAGTAAGGACCTCTGGGGCTAGACCAAGATGGGAGCTCATGAGAGACGGACCATGTATTAATTGAAGAGGAGGAGCAATTCGTACCAACCTTGCCAAATGACATGAGATCATCAATCAAGCTGCAGTCCAATCCGGCGTCCAAGTCTCTGGACTTATATCCGGCCAATACAGCCCTTGCGCACCATCGTTGTAGATAGATGCGTCGATGAATTGCAGATCCAGGATGGGCTGTGCTAGCAACTCTTGTAAAGAAGGTTCCGCAAGCGCCATGCCGGCTGTGGTGTTCTGAGCGGTGAAGGGCTGTGCGATGTTCATCGCATCGCCAAAAGTGGCCGTTGCGTCGCCAAGCAGTGTAGAAGCGTCCCCTGCCACCGAGTATCCGCCACGGCGAGCATGAGCGGCAGCCATCATTGCTTTCATAGCATCGATATGCTGGCAGAACTCTCCGGCAGCAAAGTTGCCGTTGTCTCTCAGCTGGGAGAGAAATTGCGCCGCTTCTTCGAACTGTTCTCGATCGTTTTGACTTTCTTTGCCGTTGAGAAGACTTGATATGGCGAGAATGGTGGAGGCCGAGAAGAGGTACTGGGTATAGAAGTAGTCGAATGTTGCAAAAGATCCGTCAATCCAACATTCAGTCAACAGACGACATGAGTGTCTGGCACAGCGAATGCACGCTTCGGCAAGAGTCATTGCTGTTCCCGGGATTTGTGGCTCTGGAGTTGATGATGTTCCCCACGACGCCACATGGGTGCGAAGGACGTGAAGTAGAATGGGACGGGTGACGCTCACGGCGCACTTTTTTGTTAGTTGGATTGAAAATCTCTTTGGAACATGTTTGGACTTACTTGATTGAAGTTTAGATGAAGGGAGATTGGCTTTTGCATTCTCTCTGATGTGACTTTGTGGTCGATATGGAGCTGGGGTGGCAGTTCCTCAACCCAGCCACGAAGGTCATTCAACGCTTCTTGTACCCGGTGGGATAGCGACATCTGCTGGTTTCGTCTGCGGTAGATCAATGGCACAATTTTACCAAGAACTCGCGCGAGTTTAACACTGGCAACGAAGTATGATGCATCCGCAAAATCATCCGCGATACTTTCGTCAACCGTAGGATTAGATGGAAGATCGACCTCGATGTCGACATCCTGGATGCAGACGGGGTGACCCAGCTTCGATGCCCACATTCGGTCAAATATGTATGCTGTCCAGAACACCCGGTTTCGATGTTCCCGGGCGGCGACGTCTCGCAGCTGGGACTCGGGGACGTTGAGATGCAAACCCATGACGACGGCGAGTCTTGTTGCGGAGCCAGCGAAGGTGTATGCAGTATGTCGGCGATTGAGTGCTAACGAGTAGAATGACTATATTGGTTAGGCCCAGTAAAACATGGCATTATGGTGCATGCTGCCACACTTACAAGCAAGAGTCTAAGCTCAACCACGTCAATCCGGGGCCTCTCACTGACGATACGAAGCACTCTTGTGGCTCTTGCAAAGTAGCCCATCCCAGGGAAGTCTCGCTCGGATGTCGCTGAGCGTGTGGAATACATGGCGCCGATAGCGAATAATGCCCAGAGCTTACTCTTCAAAAGAGTGTCACTTTCAGATGGATTCTGAAGTGTCTGCTCTAGCCCGTCCAAGATGAGACTCTTGCGGATGATGTGATAGCATCGGCTAACATATCTCAAGGCAACGCCGACCAGGAAACGAGCCCTTGCCGGGCTAGGCCACGGGCAGTCCACGTCAGACAGCGCCAGCAGCCGTTCATCAGTAGCATAGTTGACTCTGGGTATGTGGCTATGATCTCCAGTGGCTATTGCTTGTCGAAATCGAGTAGCAAATGCAGCATCTGATGCTTCGCCGATGAGAATGGGTGTGTGTGGGATGTTCATATCAAAGAACCATGGACGTTGGTCAAGTGACGGGGCTGGGACAGCAATGCCATTGTCAACGGCCTCTTTTGCTGCCACGGCGGGGATGTCAGGGAGGATGGTGGTAGCTTGAGTATGAGTGTCGGCATGTTGAGTCCCGGCGTTTTGGCCCTTCAGGCGCTGGTTCTCGAATATGAGATCATCGATATATCTGAGTGAGAAGTGTCAGAAGAGACATGATCAAGTAGAGGTGTATTCAAATGTAAGCTCAGTGCAACATACCGTTGGCTCACTTTGACCATGCGATTTCGTCTGGGATAAGTGCATTCTGCACCTTTACTTGCCTGACGGCAGTTGTCGCATGGGTGGCCACCTGAACATCTCACTTTACGTGAATGACATCTGGAGCAGCTACAGGTCAAAGTCAATTACTACACAGAACATTCACAATAAACAGATCGCGAGGCTCACGCTATGGGCTTCGTCCTAGACTTCGGGTTCGAACTCTTGGAAGCCGATGCAGATACTGACAAGACCCTGTCCTCCGCACTGGACATGTCCCCTTCCGAGGCCATGTTGTTGGTCGATAAGTTTACCGAATCGGGAATGTGTCCTCGTGGGCTCCGATGTATGTCGGGAAAATGGCCAAACGCCGAGGCGGCCAGTTGATATTTCAGCGACTCAAGCCTGCCTCAGAGGGTGTGGTGAACGTGACCGCTACATTGACAGAACCGCTGGAAATAGATTGTCAGCACTACGCTTGGTCGCTTTCTTTGTCGTCTAGTCCAGACCAGTTGAAGGAAGAAAGGTCAGCAGGCCCGAGGTTATCGGCAAAAATTGAATCTTACGCCGGGGGAAAGATTAGTCAGTGCCCCACGGTTCTCGGCATGATTTGAGTTTTCGCCGAGTCTTTCCTGTCTGCATTATGTATCCCCACAATATCTCCGGCTGTCTCACTGTGTCAAGTCGGCTTCATGATGAATTGCCGACTTAGAAACATGAACAAAAGACTTGCGGCCCAAAGAAATCCACCGCTATCAGTGCAAGTTTTCCGCCCCCCGAACCGGCCTCGCTTGTGACCTACCAAAAACTCGCAATGCAAGGCCCACTTATCGACACCTTTGAGTCACAGGATACGACAAAAAAATGGTGAATTTCTTTCGGTGCCGGCTGGGGCCTCCGAATGGCGGAGTGGTTTCGCAGGGTATATACCCGGCTGGGTCCCCGAGCCATATGTGACCGTTCTGATGTTTCGACTGTAAAATCGTTGGATATCCCTTTCTTTTGACTGTTTGTTCATTCGGTGCTACGCTCGTGACAATGGCTACTCAGACTGCCGAGAAGCCGGACAAGATGGCTACCGTCGCGATGCCACAATTAAGTTCCCATCCGCTTTCCGGCCCCATCCCGGCCGCGTCCGAGCCTGTCCGGCCCGCTGCCGTTGATGATGTGGTCATGGAAATGCCCACTTGGCGCAAGTGGGTTACATTGTTCGTCGTCTGCTGGATGGCCTTGCCGGTTACTTTCTCGGGAAGCTCGATCTTGACAGCGACGAAAGAGGTCGCTGCGGACTTTGGTGTTTCAACACATGCAATCAGCACGGCTAACGCCGGCGTTTTCATCGCCATGGCCCTGTCGGCTTTGATCTGGCTCCCAACCAGTAACATCCTGGGCCGAAGGACCGCGTACCTGCTGGCAAACTCTCTGTTAACTCTGTGCTCGATCGGATCTGCGCTGTCCAACAACTTGGCTTGTTTTACCGCCATTTGGGTCATTGGAGGAACAACGGGTCCCTTTTTCCTGGTTGCGGGACAGACTATCTTGGCAGACATCTTTGAGCCTGTAAGTAAGCACACCAAATACAACAACAGGGTCTAACATCGGCATTAGACAACTCGAGGTACCGCTGTAGGGTTCTTCCTTGGAAGCTGTGTTGCTGCAAACACAATAGGTAGGTTACAACGTCGAATTCAAGACACAAACGCTGACTTTTATAGCACCTTTGACTGGCGGCGTCATTGTTGCATTCGCCAGTTGGAGGATCATCTATGGCGTTCAGGCGGGAATGACTTTCATCGGCCTGATCCTAGCGTATTTCTTCGTCCCCAGAGCAAGCGAGCTCACGCACCTGAAAGTTCCTGAGAAGGCCCCTGTTCATTCTTTCAGAGAGGTGATGCATGCATTCAACCCCATGGGTGTTTTGAGGGCTTTCAAATACCCCAACATTCTGGCAGCAGTAAGCCATCTATCCTACGTCATACTTGTCCGCACGCTAACTGTCGATAAAGAATGTCACCTGCGGCTTGCTGGGCTTCAACCAGTATGGTCTTCTTAGTTCCGTCCGACGCGTCATCAACCCTCGTTTCGGCCTGACGTCACCCTTGATCAGTGGCCTTTTCTATCTGGCACCAGGCGCCGGTTTCTTGTTGGGTAGTACTCTCGGAGGAAGACTCTCGGATCACACCGTAAAGAGGTACATCCGCAAGCGCAACGGACTTCGTCTGCCTCAGGATAGGTTGAGGGCCAGTCTGCCGGCAATCTTTGTAATCTTGCCGGTCGGTACGCTTTTGTATGGCTGGAGTGTGCAAAAGGAGGTTGGTGGCATGCCGCTACCGATTATCAGTTCCTTCGTGCAGGGTCTCGGACTCATGTGGTCATTCAGTGGTCTCAACACGTATTCAGCCGGTAAGTCTATGGCTCGACTACGCCACTTACTTGTAAAATTGCTAAGCAATATTGCAGAGGCTCTTCCGGAGCATCGCACAGCTGTGATCAGCGGCAAGTATATCATTCAATACAGCTTTGGAGCTGGTGCTGTTGGTGGTCTGGTCCCCATGATTGATGCCATCGGGGTTGGATGGGCTTTTACTATCAGTAAGTTGTGGGTTTCGTTTCACGAAGAGCCTTAGCTGACGAAAGATCATAGCTGGTCTCGGGGCTCTTCTAGGAGGTGTCCTAGTGTTGATGATTGCACTATTTGCATCAAAGGCACAAAACTGGGTAGATAAGGTTGGAAGTGAAGATGATGAGTAATGGCTGAGAAAAGAATGGTTTAAGGCTAGCAGTCATCCTGAGGAAGATGCATATTCTAGCAAGGCGTTGAGGGATTCAAACGGAGTTCAAAATTGCATTTACAAGGACGCATTGAAGGATATCCAATAGACATGGTGGTAGTGGTGGTTTTGTCTAATCACCGGCACGCCCTTGTATTAGGGAAAGGGCGGCAGTGTCTAGCTAATTACATATTGCGTTGGGCGAGGGATAGATTATTATGAGATTTCCAAAGTGTATCGCCAAAACAACTATGAAGACGGATCGCGATGAGATAAGGTCTGTTGAAGGGCCTGTCAAATCAACGTGGATCTCCCAGGCTTCGTTGCAAACTTCCCTTCGACTGGTCTACCTAGGACTCGAGCTCCTTCTATTGGGTTTTCATCGAGACAGCATACTTGCTCTTCGACCGAATCCAGGGACCGTAGTAATACAACACATAAGGGATTGGCGCAAGTGCCGCGGCGATGCACGCCAGAATCGTCAGCGTGTAATGCGTTCCCATCTTGTCGTAGAACGGAATTCCCACGACTGTCATACCGCCGGCCACGATGTATCTGATCAAGGCAACGAACGTGAGTGCCGAGGCCGAATAGATCTCATATGAGTCAATGATGTACATATAAACGCACATGAAGATGCCCGTCACGCCGTACCCAAAGAGTACAACCGCAAAGATGGCCGACCAGATGCTAATGCTGGCGAAGTTGGTCCAGCCCAGCCAGAACAGGGATACAGGGACAGAAACAGCGGCCCCGAACATGGCGTACCACAGTCGGATTTCCGGCTCGAAAGATCTGTCCTCGGTCTGTTTCATTCTGTTCACCGTCATGCGGTACACAAGTGGGACAAACGCGAAGTTGATCTGCGTACCGACAAACATGGCGATGAAGATGATGTTGGCGAGGCCTTGGTCGAGTCCGTATGTCTTTTCGAAGATATCCGGCCAGCCAACCAGGAAAGTGAAGAGAACGATGTAGACGACGGTGATGTGCAGCGTCATGGCGATAATAATCGGCTCAGTAAGCATGAGGAATGGCCTTGTCATGCTCGTCTTCAGTCGGGTGAATAGTGTTGCATCTACAATCTCGTGCTCGGACCGAAAGCGGTTATCCCCAGTGATGCGACGGTAGTGTGCCGCTTTCCACTGCAGCAACAGCGGTCCGTATGTCTCTGGCATACACAGCCCGACAAGTACCAAAACGAGACCAGAGCAGATCATCATGGTCCACTCGGTCCAGCGCCAGCTCACTAGAGGTGATGGTCCGATGTAGGCGCCCATCACGGCACCTATCATCGGGCCTCCGAAACAGGTGATCGCGTACAGTGGGAAACTCCACGTCTTCTCAACGCGGTTGTACATGTCAGCGATTGAACCGCCAGAGCATACCAGCGGCGTAGACGCAGAGCAACCGGCCAGAAATCGGAACACAATCTGGGCGCCAAAGTTAGGCGCCAAACCGGACGCCATGATCCACAACATGAAGACTCCCATCGAGACGATGTAAACGGCATTGCGGCCAAAGGTTTCCGAGAACGGCCCCGCAATGAGCGAGCCTGCACCCATGCCAACTAAATAGAGGCCTAAAGATAAAAAGTCAGCAATATTCTAGTCAAGATACACCAGTTGTCTCCCTACCTGTCGCCATAGATTCGGCGACTTCACTGACGCCCAAGTCTTTCGCAGCTTGCGGGAGCACGGTCGCGTCGATACCGGAGGCGGCGCCGACGAAAAGCGCAATCACGGAGATCTGGAGCGTCACGCCGATGCGTCTCGCCAAGGACCAGTTGTGAGGGTCGAGGGGGTCATCCGGTCCCGCCCATCCGACAACAAAGACCCGGCCGCCATGACCCTCGTGGGCGGTGCGGTCTCGGACGTGGATGCCGGTGAGAACCCGACCGAGAGCAGTTCCTTCGGAATACTGGGTCCGCGTCGTACCCACGCGTTCGATGTCTTCGTCATTGCTGGACTCGGCGCTGCTATCGCCGGTCGGCTCTAGGACTTGGCCTGGCCTCTCTTCTGGGTGCGCTGGATGAGCCTTTCTTTCGTCGAAAATTTGACCTGTTTTGGAACGTTGATGACTTGCCGGTTGTGAAGAAGACGCTGCTGCGCCCATGTCTCTGTCAATTTGAGCCTGGGCGGCGACCCCTGCCCGCCTGTATTGGAGAAGCGACTGCATCGTCTTGGCTGGTCTGCGCTGTAACCGGAGATTCTTTGATCACCCGCTGGAATGAACGTGTCTGGGGAGAGTTGGCGTTTTCTGGTCAGAGTGATGGTCCTAGATCAATGCAACATGAAACTTGTTGACCTATGAGCGTTTCTTAAAAAGACGATGACAGCTCTGGGGTTGAGTCATGATTGTGATGCAAATCTGCGCAACAGATTAGTGACCTCATCCATAGACCCTCTACGGCAGCCTACAGGGACGACTAGCTTAAATCAATTTCTAACCGCTTTAGGTTACTACACTTATACTCTCTTTAGTACTTAACTAAATACTATATTATAATTATGTATATATAAATAAGAATATACTTATACTTAATTAATCTAACTTTTTTTCTAAATTATATACTTTATCTAACCTATATAACTTAAATCCTAATTAATTATACTATTTTTAAAATATTTCCTCTTATATAGTATTCCTTATTATAGGGGAGATTAAGTACCTAAATAGTAGTTTATACTACTTTAAAGCCTAACTTTAACTAGTATCTTTCTATTTAATATATAGTATAAATCTTATATTAATTCTAATCTTAGATATAATTAACTTTATAGATATAAGTTATTTAGTATAAATCCTTTTTTTCTAATTCCTAACTTTTTTAGATTAATAAAGTTCCTCTTATTTATATCTTATTAAAGCTAACTATAAAACCTCCTACCTTCTTAACCTTTATAAACCTTATATCTATTTAGACTATTATAACCTTTTATAGCTATATTATAACTAAGAAGAATAAATATAAAACTAATATTTAAACTATAAAGAAAGTATTAATACCCTCCTTAATAATTAATATCCTTCTATTATTATATATAGTTATATATTATAAAGTTAATAAGTATAGGTTTAAAGTCTTAATATATACTTATATTCCCCTCTTTAAATACTTTATAACTTAGCTATTTTTTATCCTAGTAATAAAATACTAGTTATATAAGAAGATAATTTAAGTAATCCTTAGGTAGTTTATTATAGATAAGTAATACCTTAATTAAATATAGAAAGTAATTCCTATTAATAATAAAAACCTTATATATATTACTTACTACCTTAATAAAGTATATATAGCTATATTTCTTAGTGAATTCTTATATAATACTATAATACTTATTAAGAAGAATATTTACTCTTTATTACTTACTTATTTTAATTCTATTAACCTACTAATACTTAATTAAGTTTTATCTAAAAAAGTTTAAGTTTATAAGTAAATTAAAGTATCTACTTTAATAACACCTAAAGTAAAGTAATAAGAGATTAAGTTAGTAAATAAATCTATACTAGAAGATAAGAAATAACTAAAGTAAGAAGTTTAGTCTAAGCTTTAGAATAAGGTTAAATTAGCTATTAAAGTTAAATAATAACTAACTATCTCTACTTAATCCTAAATAGATACTACTTAAAAGCTTTTAGTAAAAGTACTTACTAGAATACCTTTATAAATAACTATAAAAGAAGTCTTTTATAAATAGTTCTTTTTAGACTTCACTTATTCTAATTAATAAGATAATACTTTAATTAAACCTTACTTAGAAGAAATAATTAAAGTAAAGAGGGATTAAACTAAAAATAGTTCTAAATAAAAGTATAATAATATATAAAGAAATAAATAGAATAATATAAATAGAAAAACTAGAAATTAGAAAAAAATCCCTTTTATATAGAGATATAATATCTCAAACTTCCCTTTTTATTTTAATCCCCCCCCCTTTTATTAAATTTACTCTCTATCTCTTCTAATACTAAATTATTAATATTAATACTTTTTAATAATAAATACTCTTTAAGCTATTATATCCTACTACTTAATATATTAAGAAGTATAAGTTTAAATAAGTTTTAATAGAGGTAATATTATTATAACTTCTCTTATAAAAAGAGATACTACTTAAGTTAGGGAAACTTTATTATATTATCCCTTAAATACCTACTATTAAGAAGATTAAGTACTATATATAAGATATCCTAATAAAGTATAACTATACTTAGATATAAATAAGTATCTAAATTAATTTAGTTATAGCTTAAAGTATCTTATATAATCTATAAGTACTTAAAGTTAATTAGTTATAAGTAGTCTTATACTATTTAGAGATCTAATTAATAGAATAGATATTATAGTTAGCTATTAAGTATATAAGAATAATTATATTATTTATAAATATAATAAGAATTCTATATATATATAAAGTTAACAAAATCTTAGTAGATAAGTAGTATAAAGATAAATAATATTATAATATAATTAGTAATTAATCCTAAGTAAAATAAGCTATACCTTTATAATAAACTAAAATACTCTTAGATAATATTAATATAATCCTTAGAAATATAAGTAATAAATATATATACTTACTAAAAGATAGATAATACTTAATATAAGTGTTCCTACTAGCTCTTAATTTTAATATTATAAATACTTTTTCTAAAGATCTAATAGTTTTAAAATTTAATAGGAACTTCTTCCCTATTTTATATCTTCTTACGTAAAGATAATAAAAACTAATAAGTTCTAGTTATAATTATAGTCTTAATACTATAATTAGAACGAATAATTAAAGGTATATAGCTAAGTTTTAAAATAACCTTAAGATATTAAGCTATTATATTATGAGATATATATATTAAGATCTTAATATAAAACTATATAATAAATTAAGAGTAGGTATTAATACCTATATAAATCTTAAAGCTATATAGAAGTAATTTATTATATATATTAAGTAACTAAATAAAATTTAAACTAAGCATTATCTAACCTTTCTATCTATATTATATCTCTTATAAATAAGTAATAATATTATTAAGAAAGACTTTATAATATACTTTATAGAGGATATTATAACTAATAAGATAACCTTATTAGTATATAAATATATAGAGATATTCTTATCTATACCTTCACACTATATATACTTCTTAAATTAATAATTAGAAGAATATAATTATATAAGCCTTTATAGCTATAAGTTATTCTATATTTTAGTATTAATATATATTATTCTTTTAATATAAGTCTATAAAGCTAGTAGGAGTTATTATAAACCCCTCACTCTAAAGAGTATAAATAATACTTAAGTTAATAAGATATTATTAGAAAAAGAGCACTTAAATATAAGTAAGTAACTCTAAGGTAAGGATTATATAAGATTTATAATAAAAGTTCTATTTTTAAAGTTACTATTTAAAAGTTACTTTTAAGAGTTAAATATAATATATTAAGATTAGATATATAATAATTTTATTATATAACTAGTTATCTTATAACTTTATAAAGATTTCTAACTAGAATTAATCTAAATTAATTTGCTTTTAGAGTATTTTAAACTATTATATATAGATATATATATTTATAAATAATACTAAGAGGATTTATATAATACTATATTATAATATATAAGAATATAAAGCTATATTAATAACTACTCAGTCTAATATTAAGGCGTAAAGCTATATATAGGCTTATAGAGCTTAAGCCCTACCTATAAAGCTATATCTAGAAGTATATAACTTAGGTTAACCCTTTTTAATACTATATAAACTAAAAGCTACTTAAACGCCTTTATATATATATATATATAAATATATATAGCTAATTATAACTTAAGCTTAATCTTACCCTCCTCCTCTATAATAATTAGTAATAAACCCTTATATATAAGAGTAAATATATTTATATTAAAGTAAGTATACTTATTTATAAAGATAAAGAAGATTTTAGTAGTTAAATAGAGGTTTCTAATACTAAGTATCTCTATAATCTTATATATAATAGTATTATTACTTAGTTTAATATTAACTTTATCCTTAAACTCCTCTTAGTTCTAGTATAGCTACTTATAGGTACTTTTAAGCTTAGATAGAGCTATATATTTAGTTCTAGCCTTAACTAAAGTTATTTAGGGGGTATTAGTATTATTTATATCTATAGATATTAGTATATTATTAACTATAACTATATAGAAGTATATAGAATTTATAATAAGTTTTTATAGAGTAGTTTTTACTATTTAAAGCGTAATAGTAATTTATATAATAGTTATAATTTAGAAAGGTAATATAGCTTTTATATAGGCTATTTCCCTTATAATAAGTAATATATACTTTATCTCCCTCTAGAAGGTCTCTATATATAAAAGTAAAGACTTTATTACTAACTTAGTTATAAATAATATTAAAAATTAAAAAGGGGCTATTAATATATAAATAATTTCTAAAGTAAATAAAACGCTAAAGCTATATAAATATTAGTATAGGAACCCTAAAGATTATATTAGATTATATAGAGGTATATACTATTAGGTATATTTATAACTAACTACTTAGTTTTAAGCGAAGTAATATACTTAAAACCTAGAATATATATTAGTAAATCTATATATATATAAATAAATAGTAGTATATATACTCTCTAATAACTATTTAGTTATAACTAAGCTTATATAGTTATATATAGGATTATATAGTATCTTAGCTAGAACGTTCTTAAAGAGCTCTATCCTATTAATTATAATTAGGATTAAGAGGATAGGAATTATTATAAGTAGTTATATATACTACTATATAAAATATATTAGTATCTATATATTAATAATAATAGGAAATAAAATAAAATAAAAAAACGCTTTTATAAAGGGGGGTATATACTTATATATAGGGTAACTCTTAGAGAAAAAAAGAAAAAGAAGTTTTAAATTAGGGGGGCCTTAATATAAAAGGTATTTATAGGTAGGGATATAGTACTATAATTAGTAAATTTCTAACTAATCAGAGCAGTATAGAAGGGCTATAGTATATACCCTCACTTAATTATTCTATAGTATAGTGCGTATATATAGAAATTTTTGATTTGAGCCAGTCGTCCCTGCAGGCTGCCGTAACCCTCACTGGAGCCCCTGGCATTATTAATCTGCTCGGGTTTCCCATGAACGGCAAGTTCTTATCGCCCTCTTGGACCGATAAATACTCATTTCCGCGTTATTTCCACGGCTATCAACGAAAAGTAGCGTCACGATGCCTCTAGTGCATTGAGATAAGGGGCGTTCGGGCTTAGTCGGCACTATCTCTCGCGTGCCGAAGTGCCTGGCAGTTTTTTCAGTTCTCTTTGCCGTTGAAACCTCAGAGTCTGCGGGCGCACTATGAGGATAAAATGTTTGGCTGCAGTAAAGTCTCCGCCCGCTGCGGGCCGCTGCCGAGCACCAAACATCGGAGCCTAGGACCGGTGCTGCCGACATGCCGACTTGTTATGAAATTCAAGTTCCACTTCACCATTGCCTCGCATGTGGCTCAAATCTAATCCTGCCTTGACAATAGAGTCCATTCAGGTGAAGACAGAAGTGACGCTACACGAGTATTATCTCCTCTGGCTCGGTTTTGAAGAGATCCATCCCCCCTTTATGTGCAAAGAGGACAAAAGCTCCAACTCGCACGTAGTTTCCGAGCTCCTCCATGGGATGAATAACAAGACCCCAGCCAGGCCGTCTGTGCATTGGATCCGCGCAGTACTTGCACGTGTCGATGCTCTCATAGCTGCTGGCAAACGAGGTGTCGCCTAACTCCGCGTCACTCGGTACCCAGGTGTCGTAGTCCACATCATCACAGTCCGCAAGCCACTTCATTTTGCCCCACTGCGACGTTGGCGAGCAACAGCTGGATATCAAAAATAGTTGCATGCTCTCTGGTCCCTGCACTGACGTCTCGCTGACGCCCCAGTCCAGCATGCAGGTCCCAATGCCGCATGAGAACTTCCCGTAAGACGGCCGACAGTCACCGCTGGGCCCCAAAGCTTCCCTTTTGACATCCGAAGGAAACCGGCATATTTTGCCCCTCAGTCGAAGAAAGGCCCCGCTAAGAGGTCCGAAGGTGTTGCTGCCTTGAAGGTCTATGCGGTAGTCTATCAGGGCAAACTCGGGGCGGACGTGGCTGGGCTGCGTGACAACTTCGAAGAACGTCTTGTCTTTTTCATCAGCGGCAGATGTCGCCTCTTGAGCAGCGACAGACGTTGAGAATTGCCTGTCGGGCAGATTCTCGTAGCGTGCTGTTCTCGATGCCCAGCTCCATGAAGGAGCGATGTATGGATCTGCATGCTGCAAGCTGTGTACAAGTGAGGCTAGGTCGCCAGCTATCGGCCGTGAGATCTCCCAAACCAGCTGGTGGTGGAGATCATTTTTCCACAAACCTGCAAGATATGTGTCTCCTGTAATCGTCGCAAATCCCTGAGCAAGACCGGAAAGCCCTGGAAAAATGTCCTCTCTATATGTCCAGATCCTACTCTGGGCTTCATTCACTGAGGTCCATTGCCAGTATGCTTCTCGCACGCTCTCCGCTGAGAGGTTTGTCTCGGCAACACACTTTCCGAGAGCCTTATTCATCACAGATCTCAATGGACCATGCATTGCATCTGTGGCAATGTGCCCGTTCTCGGAGATTGTCTTGGTTCCACAGACAAAATGGCACATAGAAGGCCCAAACACGATCATGCGCGGTGAAAGAACCAGCTCTTGGAAGGTCCAGCCCCTATGATCCCACGAAGAGCGTTTAAGATCCACATATAGTGATGGGCCGGGACGAGGGGCCCCCATTGCATGCTCGTCAAGATCCGTAGAAGACAGAATGAGCCTGTAGGAACCCCTGATGTGCTTGCGGCGCGATGACTCGAAGTCGACGTCGAGACCTCTGGGCCGTGTTCCAAGATAGCCTTCGAGACAAGACTGCGAAGAAACAGGACAGATGGCCACAGAGCAAGAATAGTACACATGGCCCATCATCTGACTCTCTCGGTCCCAATCTTCCTTGTCTCCTTGGATGATACAAATAGCGTCAACCCAAAGGTACCGAATACCGAGGGCCCTGCAAACCTTGACTGTGTCCCGCACGACAGGACTCAAGGAGCTAAGCGGCATTCCTTGACAGTGGGTTTCAATCGTACTTTTCGTAGTTTTTACCTGCTTTAGAGCGTCTCTTTTTGGTCCCCAACAATAGCTCAGTGCTGCATACTCCAGATCATCGATTGTTCGCAAGTTGAAAGCGTCTTTAGTGAGGATGAGTCGTGGGACATCCATCTCCCTCTGACCGACGTCAATAAGCCTGGTTGGTAAGAATTGCGATGCTGGTTTGACGTGGTCGCATTCGTCATCGCAGCTCCGAAGCTCTGACTTGAGCCATTGCACAGTGTCCGGGTCCAAAGGCTCTGGGGCGCACTTCGTGTCCACCCTCAGCCATTGAAGCAGGTCATCTTTCACAGAATCGTTAGAAGCGGATTGTAACGGATAAGCTGAGTAACGTACTGTTGCTGGTCTCAATGTCAAAGTTCAGAACTGCAAGCTGGGTCGACCGTGTCCCTCCCTCGACCTTGTATGCCTCGCATCTCCAGCAAGCCAAGCCAGGATCTGTGACAGAGACGTCATTTGCATCTCCTTGTCCGCCCCATAGATATCCCCCGTTAACAAAGATTTCGCCTTTGTACCCTATGTTCCGCTGGAGAAGCCCGTCTCGAATGAAGCCACACATACGGCAGCCAGCCGTAGCAGATTCAGCCATTCTGGGCAAGTCGGGTAGTGTATCTTTCCAACTGCGAACAGGTTTCATAATGATTATCTTGCCTCCTTCTCGAGAATGTCGCAGGGTTGGCTCATTGTTCCAGTTCATGCCTTCGGAAAAGCCATCGGCGCTATCTTCGAAGACTATCACCGAGCACCCTTCACAAAAACTCACATTGCTTGGGCGATTGAGTTCTTGAGATTATTTTAGGCCCATTTCTTGTTGATGCGTGTTAAAAGAGTGGTGATCAGAATTGGGTTCAATACACCGCGAGTGAATTGAGAGATGGACGCACGTTCGTTAAGAAAGATCGCTGCGCATAAATACTTACAGTTAGGGCACTCTGATGCAGGTTGATGGGGAGTCGTGTTGGAGCAAATCAGGGAGAACGGTCCTTTTGTATCCGCGGAGGAACCCCGTGGTCCTATCTGCAGGCTAAGGGACGGAGGGTCCGCTTTAGCTAGCGAAACAGCCATGGATAACACGGAGGGAACTGAACGCAGTACAGTGTCAAATACTTTTTGATTTCGATGTTGTTTAAGTTGAAGAACAAGCCATCAAACCCGTCTCCCTTTTCGTGGGGTGAGATAAAATATTTACTTACTAGGTACCATCATTGCACATAATCCCTGGTATCGCAGTAACGGGTGCCAAGCTATGCAATACCTCGCCATTATTTAACCAGCTTGCTGCAGGCTGACTCTCTTCTCTGACCACCAATCTATTTGGCGTCAAGCACTAACACCTCATCATTTTTGGTGAAGTCTTTGCAATCACTACATGTTTTCAAGCCGCAAGCTCCTTTCGCGATGGCACAGACGACAAGATTGGATGTGGGTTCATTTGTGTCCTTGGGGAAGAAGGATCGAAAGTAATCACATCCCCTTCTCAATTACGGACGTCCATTCACAGATCTAATGCTGACCGCAATGATTTTAGACCTAGCGCTCCACGCCTAACCTGGAAACTTGAAGCCAGCCAGCGCCTTTCGCTCACCACCCCGTACCCGATCATGAGCACCATACACCGCGCCGCAGACGATGATGGCAAAGGCAGGCGTTGTATCTTCCACTGGTCCATGTACACCAACGCATTTACCGAGAACGGGTGCATTCTCGTGCGACACAAGGATAACGGCACCTTCGAAAAGGTACTCGTGGACAACAAGTCGGGTCTCGTAGCATTATCAGAGCAAACTATCGACAGCTTGATCGTATCCGGACAACATCAAGCTGACCTATTTGAACTCGGGCCCGGAGAGCAGACGAGCCCGACCAGACTGGATCTCCCTGAGCGATACTATCGCGTACTGAAGGCAGGCGAGACGTACTCGCTGGTCTTTCCAGGAGCTGAGATCGGTATGTGGGCCTGGGGCAGCATCCAAGACAATGTAGGACTTCAGATGAAGGCTGGGACGCTGCTCCCATCAGGACTCAGGTCGCGACCGCGTGCCAAAAAGGGTCAAGGTCAGCCCCAGCTGATCATGCCCGGGGGAGCACTCCTCGCCTTCACGGCAGTGGCAGAAGAGGTAGCCTGGCCTGAACGTGCGGCCAGAGAAGCCCAGGTGGGATTCGTGGCGGCGAACACGGAGGAGCAGAGGTGGCGAATGAGGCAGCAGGCAGCAGCTCGCCGCAAGGCGGAATCGACTGCGCCGCTGGCCCCCTCTGATCGAATGTGAGTATCCAGTATTATTTATGCAAGGTCTTTTTACACGAGCTAGGCGTCTAATGTTACAGCAGTCCCGGGGCGCCAATATTCTCGGCGTCCCTTCGGTGCCCGCCCACACTGCGAGGCCGTGGATACTTCGACGTCGAGATCGTGATCAAGTACGAAGGCATCGAGCGGAGTGGCGACCTGCCTGTAACATTCCATTGGTTATCTCTGGTGTCTGAGCAACAGCCTGGAGGATTTCAAATCTATCGCCGTCGGCGAGGTGATGCTAAAGGCGGTAGCAGTGCTGAGAGCGGTACCTGGGAATCCTGCGAGCTCGAAGAGACCAGCTTTGGTTTCATGATCGTCGACGAGCCGGATATTCCTGTTCGCGTTGGGCAGCACAAGCACTTCACGAGCTTACAGCCGGGGGAGACCTGGACAACGACCCAGACCCTGTCTGGAGACGACGTGGAGTTGCCTCGGGATATGGCCCCAGGTGACGTCTTTCGCTGCACTTTTGAGGAGGCCGCAGTTGATTGGTGGGACTGGGGAATCATGGAGGATCATGCAGAGACGGTGGTTAAGCTGCCGTGTTATGAAGCTGGAAATGTTACCGAGCCATCTGGTAATGGAGGTCGGCCGAAGCTGGTAGTTTCTAGCGCGAAGCCAGTCAAGTTCGCGATAATCGAGTAGTTACACGTCGTCAGATCTTGGGATTTGACCGCATTATCTGTGGAAATCTTTACCAACAGATTCTCTATCTGCCTAGGAATAAATATGTTCATTCGTTTTCGCGCCTCGCAATTTGGCCTAAATTGAGATATCCAGGCAGCCCCCGCGACTTCAGATCAAAGGCTCCCTTTCGCCGTTTGCGCCTTGAACCCACGCATGCCATCCATTGTGCTGCATGGCAATGTACAACAGATCCGCCTGAGCGATCACGAAGATAATGTAGTCGATGAACACAAACCCGACCATCTGAATCCAGGCGAGGAACGCCCTCCCGAAAATCGGAAAGGGCCAGACCAAGCGACCAGGCCACGCAACTCCTACGATGAAGAACACAACCGCCTGCGCCGCGAGGCCCACAACGCTGAGCGAACCGAGTCCTGAGCCTTCAGGGCGCGCACGAATTGCACGTGCTTCCGCGTATAGAGCAGCGATGCCAAAGATCGTGATGATCGGGTTCAGAAAGTAGGTGTGGAAGCCGAGGAACAGAGCGTCAAACCACCTGCGGCCTTCCCTAGATGATGGGCTGGCTGTGACAATGAGGAGGGGGACGAGAGAGATGAGTAGGTAGGTCGTGTAGATGGCAGAGACTTTGGCGGGCACGCCGCGAGGTTCATCGCTTGGATAAAACACAATGCATGAAACGAGGCTGTGGTGTCCAAGTTCTTTGTTAGCAACGTGATGATTGTGCAGCGTCGAGGGATATGCGTACATCAGCGCCCATAGAGCCCAAACGATGGCAAACTGGGCGAGGTTCAACCAGTCGCCGCGGGATGCGGGCTGGTGCACGAAAACATCGCTGTCTTCGACGCCCGTCAAAAGGGTAAGGTCGATCGTGAGTAGCTCAGTCGCCACTAAGAGGTTGAAGAGGACGTAGTAGAGGCTGACTCCTGAGCTGTCACGACGCAACCACAACCGTTGGAGCTGAGGCAGGAACGATGCGAAGGTGAGGAGCAGGAATACACTAAAACGCGAAGTTCGCTAAGTCAGGGTCGCCAACTTGTGCCCAGTAACATGGGGTTTGGAGAAGTAACGCACATTCTGAGCCAGTTCGGGACTGCCATATTGATTATAGATGGGCTGGATATGTCTTGGTTCGGAAGGTAATGCAACGGAAAAGGACCGGACGTGTGCGATTATGGGGGGTCCAAGATCGTGTTATCCAGAGATTGCTGCTGAGAGCGGGTGAGGGTTTATGTTGGACTCCCGCTGCGCCGTTTGCTCCCTCCGCTCACCCCATCTCCTCCTTTGTTTCAAATTGATGCCAGACTTACCCGGCACCTGCGTAGGCCGCCCCGCGCCTCCCGTCCGCATGTACAGCCCGAATCCTTCGGCGAGGCGGGATGGCTATGCGCCGCATTTTTTCAGGAACGAAACCCGGCTCCGACCAATACAACCCGCGTTTGGATGGAGCTTGTTCTGCCGATCGTCGTGCGATGCATATTCTAGTGCTGACTGGCTGAAAGAATGCCTGGAAGAAGCGGCCTTGGCTCCCGGCCCGCCCTCGGCCAATACAACCCCACGATTACTCCCCCACAGTAGTCGCCCGGAGGTTGTGAACATTTTCGGTATTGTCTCGCCACAAAATATCATGATGTTTTGGTCAACGTGAGGATTGACAGGGCTGAGAAGAGAGTTGCCAATGCCCGAATACAACTCTCAAGCCAGGCAACCCATGTTGGCCTTGTCTTGGCCAAGAGCCTTGGATCCCGTCACGCCCCCAACATCTAATTATTCTCACTTGGTTATGCAAGTTAGATTAAAAATTGCTGAGTTACGTCCTACTTATTTCCATACCTCCTGGTCTTGTTAGGATCTGCGGCAACTCCCTCAGCCCACTCCTGCGTCGAGATGTCAGCTTCTTGAGGTGCCATGTGCAGCAAGTTGAGAATTGAGTTGAGGAATGTTGCGTATTGACCTAGTTGGGTATAGCATGGCTAGCTGCAGTTGGGGTCTACGGCGTTTCGTCAGTTTACTGCGGCATCGGGATGTCAGCTTCGTGAAGGCTCGTGAAGTGGATGTCAGTTAGGCAGAGAGAGAGGAAAGGAGGGAACTGTACAGGAGTTTCTGAAGGATTGACTGATCCAATTGCGATCTAGAAGCGTATATAAGTCTCTCTTAATGCCCAGATAATTCTCTTTCCAAGTCACAGATCCAAGGGAAGAGGCCAGCAGCAACTGGTCATCCCATCTCTCGTTCAGTTTCCCACAATCGTTCAGTGTCTGAAAAGTCTCTTCAGAATGAATCTCTTGTCACTCTTTCCCGCACTCTTTGTGCTGGTCGCCTCCCATGTTGCCGTTCACGCATCACCAGTCGATGCCGGCAACAAGGGCAGCGGCTCGCATCAGCTTCTTGCACGAGCGGACCCTCCCGTCATGGTGCCCGTCAACTTTGCCACGGGCCAAGGTGAGTGTAGTGATGAGAGAAAGACTATCATCCGCACCGAGATGTCGTGGGCGTATGCGATGGCCCTCGAAGCATACAGCGACCCGCAGTTCGGCGACTACTACAACCACTTCTTCTCCAAGAGTCTTCGCGACCAGGACGACTTTGGTGACAAGGTCAAGGAGCGCTATCGTCGCATGGCAGACAGTGAGTAGACTATCCGTATCTGATGAGAGTCAACCGATGTTGGCTTGTGGCGGTCTGTGCAGGTACTGACGTGGGCATGTTCACCTTATAGTCCTCAGTGGTAGATCGCCAGAGTTTACCGTCACGGTAACCTGCGACGAAACCAAAGAAGGGTGCTGGAAGAAAGGCTGGTGGGCTTCCGTGGGTACTCCCTTACGACGAATAGTTTGGACTGATTTACTGATGCAAATGGGGCTCGCCAGATGAACGACAACTTGCAGGTGATGAACGTTTGCGACGAGTTCTTCAAAGACAACGGCGGTTTCCTGAGCGATTCGACATCAACGACGCTGGACGCCTGCGATAACGATGTCATGGATCTTCGCTATGCGCAGCGGGCCAAGTCTGGCATCTTACTCCACGAGATGACCCATACATCTTACGGCGTGAATAAAGAATCAGGGTATGTAGCTCCCCTCTCCAAAACGCCTGTCACCATTCCCGTGGGACCTTGCTGACGGTTACACTGTGAACAGAACTCTCGACGTGGCCTACGGCTACAACGGCTGCACTGCCCTCGCAGAGGGAACCTTCGACAGGTCCTGCGTCTCATACAAGGCAAAGCCCAAGAAATCAGGAACCCTGCCCACCCCTGACAAGATCATCTGCCAAACCACCAACTCAGACGGCGTAATTGTCGAGGGTTTATGCCCCGCGGACTACAGCGAGAACAATGCCGACACGTACTCGTTCGTCGCCGCCGGCATCTTCTTCAGCAAGCGCTGCAACAAGGTGATCCCCTACCCCGCCACCACGGGCCCGCCAACCAGCGGAGGCGGCACGAAGAGACAGGTCATCNACCCCGCCACCACGGGCCCGCCAACCAGCGGAGGCGGCACGAAGAGACAGGTCATCACCTCGTGCCCCATGGCCGACTACGTCGTATGGGACGGTGACGACGAGAGCGCGAGAACACGTGTGGCCGGCTACGCGCACTTTGGCGACTCGTACGCCAGCGGCATGGGCACGGGGACGACCTCGGGCGACGCGTGCCGTGTCGGATCTAACAACTATGGCGACCTCATCTACAAGTGGCTCAACGACGATTCAATCGCGTGGGAGGGCCCCAAGTCTTGCTCCGGCGACACCACGGTCGAGTTGATGCAGAAGCTCGACGCTTGGAGTACGGCCGCGGACACCAACGTCGTCACTCTCACCATCGGCGGTAACGACCTCGGCTTCTCGGACCTGGTATGGTACTGCATCATCACCCCGAACACGGCTAGACTGGGATCGACGAACCGCAAGAACTGCGAGGAGGCCCAGGAGAAGGCCTTCGCCATGATCCAGGATGAGGGCGACGACGGCTTCAAGGCGAAGCTGAAGGCCGCTTATACGAAGGTCCTGCAGAAGGGCCATGACGCTGGCACCGACATCATGCTATACGTCGCCGGCTACCCGGTCTTCTTCAACACATTGACAGAGGACTGCAAGGACTCCTCGTTCCACTACTGGTGGGGCGGATACAAGCCTTCCTCCGACTGGCCCCTCAACCGCATCGTGTACCTCACCCAGAAGCTGCGCAGCGAAATGTTCGAGCTCGTCTACCGGACGAACATCGCCATCAGCGAGGCGGTCGACGAGGCCAACGAGGAGTGGGGTGAGACCGCGGTGCGCTTCATCAACATCGCCAACTCGTTCGACCCGAGGGACGGGACCGACCACAGCTGGTGCTCCAGCGACGACGTCCACGAGCCGGACGAGAACCGGGAGGATACCTGGTTCTTCCTCAGCGGCTGGAAGGACTTCGATGCGGAATCCGCAGCGGCGGTCCGATCCCGAGCCCAGGACGAGGCCGAGGCGAAGGCCCTCATCCAGGCGGGCAACGCCACTCTGCCGGATGCCAAGGAGTGCGAAGGCGTGACGGGATCGTCTGGAGGCGATCCGTGGAAGTTGTGGCAGTGCCGCATGGCCGAAGCCGTCGCTGAGGACCCCAGCGGCCCGGCGGCCGCGAGGTTCAATGCTACGAATCGTGCTCTCGGCGGTGGCAACATGACCATCCAGGACATTGACTGGTGGGTTCCCACGCGCCAGATCAAAACGTTCCACCCGAGGACGCGCGGCATGATTGCGTACCGGGATGCCATCATCCACGAGATGCAGCTCTACGGGCAGATCTGAGGACGCGGGAAGCATGTTTCTTTTTTTTCTAAACTCTCCTTAAAATTTCCCTTTTTCGAATCTCTCTGTCTGTCCTTTCTGGTGCCTGTTTCTCTTCTGAACATTCTGGGAAAAGCATATTCTGTAGATACTGCTAGACCATATTTACGTTAAACAAGACTTCTTATTTCTTTGTGGAAGACCTCGTCTTGACGGTTATCACTCAGCGGGGGAGAAGTAAATTCTTTACGTATAAACGCATAGATGAAGCGAGGTCTGGCTCATGATATGGAGACGCGGGATCACAGCTCTCAATCGTTGGACCACATTGCCATTGCCGATCGAGCGATGAACATCGCCCTAAGGCTTCAACATCGAAGCAATTTCCTTCTTCTCATCAAGAATCTCATCTGCAATGGCGTTGGTTCGAACAATCTGGGCATCCTTGCTATCGAAGAGTAAAGCAATCTGCTCTAAGCTGGGTCCTTTGGTCTGTTTGAAAAAGGTGGTCAGCACTCCGGCTTTGAGAATTTTGACACCAAAGTAGGTTTCTCACCTCGGGGAAGAACAGGTAGACCACGAAAGTATTGAGACGAGACCAATCGCCTGTAACGCTGAATCGCCACATGATGTTCGTCAGGACTTTGTTTATGGCAGTGTTCGCTTTGACACTGAAGCATACATGTGCCACGAGGCATTGTTTTTACCGGTCTCAACGCACCATAGTGCAAAAGCCTCCTTGAACACCAACCAGTATTGCGGTTGACTTCTCTATAAGGCACAAACTCTGTATAGACGGCTTGAACTGTTGCACTGGCGTGTCCGACGAGGCCGAACTTGGAACATGGCTTCAAAATGTTACGGAGCGCGAGGTGCGGATTGAGTGACAAAATCAACTTTCATAATATTTAGTTAGCAACAAAGTATGATTACGATTAAAGTCAGCTCTTGGGCCGTAAGAAATCGCTCAAAACGCCAAACTCCTGCCAATGTACGCGCGGCCGTAGCAAAGCTTTAGCCATCAAAAAATGTAGGATCATGAAAAAGATTTCTTCCGGAGTCCACTGTCAAATGGCAAGGCATTTTCTCCCCCGGAGCTTTGATACTTGTTCCAAGCCACGCATCCATCTCGGACAGCGGTTGGGATATCGTGCGCCTGGACTGCCTTGGGCTTCACCAGGAAGTTGGCAATGAGACCTGGGCTGGCATGCCAAGCCGTATGACAGTGAAAGCTCCAGGTACCGGGGTTCTTCGTGTCGAATTGAACAACAAGATGACCGTTTCGACGAAGTAGTTCTGTGTCGGAGCGGGCTGGATTCTTCTTGTTGATGATTGAGCCGTTCCAAATGCCGTCGCCCTCGGCGAGGATCTGGAAGTTGCCCCCATGGATATGCATAGGGTGAATGGAGAAGGTGTTTTGGACAATGACTCGAACGTGGCGTACGTCATCCGGCACAGTTGTAAGGATGTGCTGCGGCTGGGAGAGATAGTCCGTTTTCCCGTCGGCTGCCTCCAGTAAAAGAGGTCGACTCCAGTCAGCTTGGAAGGAAACGTTGTTCATCAGCCACAACCAGTTGCCAGTTGCATTTGTCTGGTAAGTCACATTGTAGAAGACAGTCATGTCAGGCTTCGCGACGCGCTTTCTGAAGAGCGGCTTCACCTTTGGTAAGTCATACTGCAAGACTCTGTCAGCTTATTGTTCATCGCAATTCCGGTCTCAAGTAGGACTTACATGACCACAAGATGATGTGGGCAGCGCATATGGAATTTCAAGTGGAGCGGGAACGGGTACAGCGTTTGGCAAAGCCTGGTCGTAGAAAATAGTTGCAATAGTCTCCCAGACGTAAGTGGTGGCACACCGGGTTCTCATGCGCATCGCGTACGCAGACGTGGGATCACCGGTAGCCTTGACGAGAACCTCAGCTCTACCACCTACACCAAGAGCGATGTAGTCGACCTCATATGGCTCAACAGGCGTCCAGTCCATTGTCGTCACAATAAGCTTGTGGTTATCAATCGAGAAGACTTGGATGGCCTGGGCACCGGTGTTGATGAGGCGGAGCTTATGGGTCTTGCCAGTCTGGAACATAAACTGTGGCTTAGGGGCATTGTCGTGGCATGTGGCGTTGGTTATAGTAGGAAACTGATACTGCGACTGAGAACAATCGTACGGGTTCATGCCGTTGATGAGCTGGTTCGCCGAATGTGGGACGGTCACGTTGTCGTTAGTACTTGTCGAGATGGCGCCCCATGCTATGCCTTCGTAGTCCCGATGGTAGAAGTCGGAAAGCATCACAGGGCCGAGGTCAATATCGTAGTCGTCGAACGTTGGGCCGTGGATAATGATTGGACCCCACAGCCCTCCGGCGTACTGGAGTGCGTGATGGCCGTGCCACCAACTTGAGCCATAAGTGGAAGCCTTCCAGCGGTAAGTGAAGCTTTCACCTGGTACGATTGGGCATTGAGTGATCCCAGAGACGCCGTCCATCCACGGGGTCCCTTGTTGATGGATTCTAAGCCATCGTTAGTGAGATTCCCAAGAGATGCTGAGCTTGAAAACCCACCCATGCCAGTGGATAGCTGTGCCCTCTTCCGGGCCAGTGATGTTATTGTGGACTGTGACCTCGACGATGTCACCCCAATTCGCCTCGATCTGAGGCCCAGGAAACTGTCCGTTTATAAGGAGAAGTTCTTGTTCTGCAATGCAATAATAACGATGTGAGCAACGGGACGGTCCGAGTGAAGGATTGCGCAATATCACATACCAAATCCATCAGGGGCTGCCCAGGTCCTCTCCACTGTCCACTCATATTTGCGAACAACGCCTGTGTCAGGCACATTTTCCGGGTTTGACTTGCATGTTCGGCTACCCCACGGGGCGTCCTTCTTGTCCCCGGCAGGGTCGTAATCTCTCCATCGAGGCAAGCCGGTTGCGGCTACGTAAGATACCGAGGTCTGTGTGCGGACTTCTTGTGAATGTGCTTGAGCGGAATGTGGGAGGCCAGAAAGAAGACCGAAGAAGCTGGGGAGGTTAGCGTGCCGGCGATTGAAATCGGCCCCCAGGGCCGAGTAGGACTGCAGAACATGAACATACCTTAGCGCCGCTGGTACCGACAGCTTCATTGCGCCGGCTTAGGTATACGATTGGGAAAAGAAGTCTCTTTTGCGGACACAAACCAATTGCGTAGAGAATACAGTTGGTGATGGTCAGACTCGGTGTTCCATGGCATCTCAAGGCACACGAACGTCTGACCTTTATGTTATTCGAGGAAAACCCGATGCACGATGCGGACGGGCCGGACCAGTCGGCGACAATATTCTAGATGCCAGCAGTGCCTGCGGCTGAGAACACCTCGCCAAAGCCACAATTTAACTCCATGCCTGAATTAGTTTTCGAGGTGTCCACGACGTGGTTCTAGCACATCGGGTAGGTTCGTGGCGCTAAGCATGCCAAGCGCGGGAGCGAAAGGGAAGGATTTAACTGTTTAGACCAAGACTATGCTCAGCTCGGGCGACCCGACTCTGGGGTCCAATTTGCATGTCTTGGAACGCATCCTCAGAATGCGGTCCAAAAACGCGCTGGGAACAAGAAAGCCTAAATTTGTCTTACGTTTGCGTCGTGGTAATGGCTGCACCGTCGTGGAGCTACTGCAAAACTGGTTGGGTTAGCCAGCGCCACGGTATCCTCTTTGGACGCATGTCCCGGAACTGATTGAGCGCCAGCTACCAAAGAAGCAAGGCAGGATAGATGCGTTCCAGACGCAAGTCAGTATGCGTTACATTCAGTTTCTGTAGAGACCGCAGATACGAGCTTATCGAATGCAGCCCGAAAACAGCGTGCAGGGCTGAGCCCACGTAATAGAGTAATGGTACGACCACAGAATAGCGTACATCCTTGTCGAGTGTCTTGGGCGGAAAGTCCAGGATGACTCAGATATCACAGCCCCCGAAGGCACCAAGAGCTCCAGATGACCTGACAACGTTGGAGGCATGCATGATGATCATACCAGACATGCGCTGGAGTCTCACGAGGCATCACAAGGCGTCGTCGGAAAGAATGAGCTATTCACTGCTGCGGCAGGATTTACGCTCTCTGCTACGTTGCAGGCAGGAACCCGACGGTGTACAAGTGACGGATGATCTACAACCTTGCATGATTGCCAAGTTCTTTCCAGCGCTGTCATACCCGGTAGAACATCACCGAAGAACTATTGTCTTGGGACCGTTGAGACTGGGTCGGAATGCCATCATTGTAAATTTATAAATGCAAGTCATATCAACCTGTTGGCGTATTATGCCCAGAAGAAATACCCAAAAACTCCAGAAACCTGCTAGACCCGGTGTAAATGCATCATTGAAGCCAAAACCCAAAACAAAAGTAATCTGCCGTCCACGAAATTACAAGCTGCCGTGTTGCAAAGCATAGTTTACTAATGAGTGATTCTCCAGAAGTCTTTTTGGCCAACCTGCTTGATTTTCGCAAGAGCAACCAGAAGTCCACCAACAAGCATGGTTGTGCCAGCGAACAGCTGCGCGTACAGAAAGTCGCCTTTTCCGAGAGTAACGAGGCTTCCGCCGATAGGTGGACCAGCCAAGCAGGCAAAGCTGACGACGGTGAAGACCATGCCGATTCTGACGCCCAGTTTTGACATGTCGGATGTGACCTCGCCCATGGATGCCGTGAACAGAGTCTGTACCGCGTTGACGGTGAAGGCGTAAGCAATGACCCAGACAGTGAGACCAGTGGTAGAGTGCACGCCGATCCATGCATAGACGTTGAGGCTGCTGAGGAGGGTCGAGATGACCAGGGTCCTCAGAGGCTTGATAGACTTGTCGGCGAAATACGGGGGGATCAGTCGTCCCGTGATGCCAACTGCAGACATGATGATCAGAATCGTCAAGGCACCGCTGTCATCAAGGCCAAGCCTTTTGCGGCCAAAAAGAGGGACCTGCAGAGGTGTTAGCACCAAAACGTATCATTTTGCAAATCCAATCAAGCCTGCTTACATAGTAATATGCAAAGTACGCCCCGAGCAAGGTGAAGAACATGCCAATCGTGAAAAGCAGATAAGGCAGCTCCTTGAAGGCAGCCAGCTCAAGGAGCGGCCCAGAGGATCGCTTCGTCTCTTTGGGTCGTGAGATGAGAAAGATGATGACGCTGTTGAAGAGCACCAAAAAGCCCATAGCACGGAGAGTCCATGCGATGCCCACTGCAGGGATCAACTGGCGTGCCATGATGGTGAAAATGACAGCTCCAATGGGTGCACCGCAGGAGCTGATGCCGAGAGCAAGGCCGCGTTTCTTGGTGAAGTACTGCGAGACTAACCAGACAAGGGCAGTGAAGTGCATGCCATTGCCGATACCCGTTGCAATTCCCTGAGAGAGTAGCAGTTGCCAGTACTTGTTAGACCAGGAAGCGCCGAAGATGCCACCGATTTGAAAGATGAATCCAACCAGCAGTGTAGTCCTAAAGTACCCGGCGTCGATGGCCCTCCCGCTGACTGTACCGAGGAGAAACAGCAGGAAGATTTGCATGGATCCAATCCATGAGACGTCAGACGCTGTTGACCCATGCAACTCATCCACGTAGAAGGCTTGGAAGACACCAAAGGCTGTAATGAAGCCGAAGCCGTCGAGAACGAGGAGGAAGGCAGACAGGACCTGTAGCCAGCCAACAAAACCTCCGTCAGGTGCGTCGACGATGGCCTCGGACTTTTCCTCATCGGTATGACTTGATGATTTTTGCCCTTCTGAATGCCTCTGGTCGGGCTCGTATGGTTGGAACTCTTGGTTGCTCAGCATATTGGTCTGCTTGTGGGTGTAATGATTATCGGTCAGAGTCATCTGCTCTGGATCTGCGGCTTGCGCCCCGTATTCGACTGCGGGTGGGCGAACGACGTTGTCCATGGTAATGAAATTGGCTATGATGATGCAGATAGGAATGATTCAGTCAGAACGTCCGCGGAAAGCGTGGACTAGGCGATGTGTCAGAAATCGACAGCTGGAATTTGATGAAGCATTCACGGTGTCAACGAGCGGGGGCATGGCTAAGTGTTAACAAAAGAAAATACTCCATCGCGAGTCCGCGTCTTCATGGCAAAGTTGCCGGTCCGTTCACGGCGAGTAAGTTGTCAAAAGTCGATATGCACCGGATTTAGAAGCACTGGGCACAAGCCATGACCAGCCTCGACCAAGACGCCGGCGAAGCCATGCTAAGCCGTCTGCCAGCCTAGACTCAGCAAGCACAACAGATAATCCGGGGCGTTCAAAAAACTCCCATCGTGGTCGGACAGATTATTTCGGTGCATTTGCCCTCCCTCCCAGCCCTAACAACCTGCCGGTGCCTAGACATGCACATAAGAAGCGCTAGAATATGTCGTGTCTTGCAATTGGGCTGATCATGCCTGGCCTGGCACTAGTTGCCGACGGCTAGTTACTTGCAGCGACGACAAGCGCTTACGGCTAGGCGGTATCATCCTAGCGGGAATGTCCTTGTAAACTGCTGATGTCCTTGGCATCTGATGATCGCATACGATCTAGCGGGAAGACTGTGATTGGACAAGTTCCCCAAGTGTCATGGCTGACAAGGATGGAAACCCCTGCCATGAGGCCTGACAAAGGGAGCCACATATTTGGCTTGGCTGATACTTTTCTACCATGCAAGTCATAATATTTTCTATACCGAGCCTGCTTGACCGTTTGAGGCAAAACTGAAGTCTCAGCCAATGGCCAGAGCTTCTACATCTGTTTTAGCTGCACTATTTTATTGTCTGTATAAACAAGCCATGCAGTGATCGACAAGATCGCATCCGCTCTGCCAAGTGCAACGATACATGCCGTCCCCACTTGACGGACAAAATCCCCGCCCGCCGGTTTCTCAGGCGTGAACTTTACGGAATCCAAGTACCATATCCCCGGGACCAACTGCCAGCGGATACAAGTGCTCTCGCAGGGGAATAGCAACTACAGAATACGAGAGCTCGCACAATATTTCGTAACAGAATGACGACAGCCGGCATGTTTCTCTGGCGCACCTGGCTCCATACCATTCGGCCAAGCCAGTTTGATCGGCTGTCGTCGGTAACAATCGCTCGGTATGCCCGTTCTTGACCGACACGAAGGTAAGCTTGAGCCTCGATCTTGAACGTGGCGCCCGGTCCTATTCCTATTTTGAGGTTGACTGAACCTTAAGTCAGAATGCAACCACTCTCGCACAGCAGAACGTCAGCCACAGGTCAAATGGGGAATGATGGGGAATTCTTGGCCCAGACTGTGCGTGTTCGACGTGTTCAGCCTTCAGCTTGGGGGCCTCTGGGGTGCCCAGCCGGGCTAGTCCGGGCGCCACGTTTTGATCCAGTACTCAGGTCTGAAAGTCTCCGTGCAACACGCTGTATGCATTCGGCGTACTGGCAGCCAGGTGGAGATGGCCTCAGCCTTCTAGAACTTGGTTTCCAAGTATAAGAAGATTATCGCCAGACGCCTGATTTGGGGCTGAAAAAACAATACAACAACCACAATCACAATCGCGACTACAACTCAGTGCATACATCTTATAATAATCGCTGCATCTCCTTTCCTCTGATACAGCTTCTGCTATCAGTCCCTCTATAGTCATCTACCCACTGGTTTCCTATCCTTTCCTTTCTTAGTCTATCACAATGGCTGTCACCGCTCCCATCGTTGCTCCCAACCATGACGACCCCAAGAAGATGGTCATGGGCGGCAAGCCGAAGCCTAAGCCTCTCCTACAAGTCCAAGCTCCTTTGAGCTGGCAAAAGAGTGTTCTAGCAACTCTCGACACTGGCTTCTCACCAGTGGACACCAGCAAGCTCAAGAGTCCCTTGAGGGCATTCAACATTAATATGATCTCCGACCTTGAGATCGGTTCGCCAATTGACTCTTCCGAAGTCGAGATCCAGAGTCCTCTCAGAGCTTTCAGCATCAACTTGGCATCCGACGACGCCGTCCCCGGCTCCCCAATCAACCCATCCGACCTCAAGAGCCCTCTGAGAGCCGTTAGCATCACAACGGGCCCCGCACTGTCACTCGACGCCGCCTCAAGCCAAGGTAAGCAGCGCCACCAACAACGTTGCATCAACACAAGTAGCTAACTTTTGGGTTGCAGATAACTTCATTGTTGCAAATGATGAGAAGATCAGGCTCCAGAGCCCTGCTGATATCCCCACACCTCCCCCCGAGGCGTCCTCCGAGACTGAGATTGCCCACAAGATCATGGACATCTTCCAGTCTTACGGCAGACACATCCTTCCCGAGGGCGAGACTGAGCACACCTGGATCGGTCGCAAGATGTTCCTTCCCCGTGTCGAGCAGTACATCCGTGACAACGTTCCCATCAAGATGATCATCCCTTCCTTCCCGTGGAAGAGCATCAACCGTGTGGACAAGGTCATTGGTGTTCTCCCTGATCTCGGTGAAGACCTTGCTCTTGCCAGACTCAATGCCCTCTGCGTTGACATCGGCAAGGTGTACCAAGGTGGCGCCGAGGTCCACATTGCCACCGACGGTCTTGTGTTCAACGGTATATCTTTCCCAATTTTTAGCCTCAAACCCGCTACTGATACTAACATTCGATAGACGTCGTTGGTATCTCAGACGATGAGACCTGGGAGTACGGGTCCACTCTGATGGACATGGCCGCTAAGAAGGGCTACAAGGGCATCAAGCTTCTCCGTGTCATGGACTTCCTGGGCATGACCGACGGCCTCGGCCCTATGACCAAGGAGCAGTACATGACCCAGGTCGACGAGGCCCGGAAGCAACTCGAGTCCCAATTCGGCAATGCTCTCGAGGAAGTCCGCAAGATGATCGACACCGACAATGACACCCTCATGACCTACCGCGGCTTCATCCGCTTCCTCGAGGTCGACCTCCGCAACAGCCCTGTCGCCGCGCACGCCACCTCCGGCCACAAGTACCGCAAGGTCGTTAAGGAGGTCGCCATGAAGATGATGATGCGCGCAGAGTCCTTCACCAAGATCATCCTCGCCACCTGCCCCGACTACGTCCGTCTCTCCATCCACCCTTCCAGCGGTGCTGTCAAGCTGTCCATGCCGCTCCTTGTCGAGAAGCACAACCCTGAGGGCTTCCCTCGCACTCCCTGGCACAGCTGCATTGCCGTCTCTCTCGACGGCGGATACCGCTCCCTGCACGCTCGCGATGTTCGGGACACGCACGACTTGGTCATGAGGAACGGCCAGCCCTGGTGCTTCCGCGAGAAGTCTGAGCTGTTTGATCTTGGCGACAATGTTGAGATCGAGCACATGTACCCTTGCGGTATTGAGGTTCGCCCTAAGGATGGTGCATCGGGTGCCAGCCTCGGTGAGGCAGCCAAGGAGAAGTTGACGAAGCTGGCCAAGCTCCAGCCCGTCAAGGCTGTCGGCTTCGCCGATGCTTCTACCTTCTAAGTGGAACTTTCTGCTTGACTTTGGTTTGGGCCGGCTAGGAAAATGGGGAACAGGACTCACGGGTGGATGGAATTTCTTGGAAGCATGGCATACGGGACAAGGCGTTTTTGGGATGGCTTCGTGATATGCTCTTACACATAATAATATGCATATGAAGACTGGATGATGCTCTTGCTATAAAGAATCAAATGCTAGACAATATTCGTCACATTTATTTGATCATCACTTTGCACATTACATAATACATTCTCATTCATCATTATTCTTCAGTTAACTTAAATACAACTCATCCTCAAACTATCTTAACCCCACGCAAGAGAGACTCTTTAAGCGAAGCTAGAGGCAACAACGAAGCTGGCGTCGTCGTTGAATGAGGTCGCAGAGTCGAAGGTGTGAACTCCGCCGTTGCTCGCCGCATAGCCAACGTTGTTGTAATGGCGGAAGTAGCGAGTAGGGTAACCCCAGGCGCGGATGGACAGACCCTGGCCGTTGAGGCCGGACTGAGGGCAGAAGGTAGCATCTTCCTTGAATTGCTTGGTGCCGTCGTTGGCAGCGATCTGGAGCTCGAAGTTGTAGTGGCGGATGTAGCTGCCGGCGGTATCCTTGGACTCAAAGGAGTAGCAGCCGCTGTTACCAAGACCGGTGCGGACGGTCCAGCTGGCCTGTTGCTTGAGAGCTGTGGCGCTGGAGGAGGTGACGACCTGGGTGTTGACGGTGGCGCCGGTGTGGGCGATGTATCTGTCGGTGTAGCCGGAAGTGGTGACGCGGAAAGAGTACGAAGAGCCAACGGTGAGGGCCTGTCCGCTGACGAGGGAAGACGTAGCGTACTTAGCCGCCACGATGTTGGCCTGTACCGAGTTCTCAGTGGCATCGGTGGGGTATCCAGAGGTCATGACACCCTCGTAGAAGGTTCCCTGGGCGCTGATGCTGTTGTCACCGCCAATTCCGAGAATGATGGCACCCTCCTTCTTCATGGGGTTGTATCCAGACGCCGTCGGGCGAACGCCGCTGTAGTAGGTCGACAGCGAGCCCGACGCGGCGTTCGCACCGCGAATAGCCCACAGGTTGGGCCCTCCCTTGATGACCGCGGTAGTGAAGCGGGTGGTGATGCTTGGATCATTGGCATTGTTGCCCGAGCTGACACCGGAGAACAGGCCGTTCTCAAGATCGGCCATGATCCACGGACCGCTGCCGGAACCGGTGCCCCAGATGGTGCTGTCGCCGAAGTAGATGGCCTCCATGTGGCCGTTGCCGGTGTCGGTGCTGCTGGTCTCAGCGTTCCCGTAGTCAAAGCAGCAGCCGCCGTTGTAATGAGTACCGTCAAGAACGGCGTACATGCCCTCGGCCGCGTCGCCGGTAGCGGTGCCGCTGGCCTTGTTGTTGCGGTATCCCGTGCCGGGAGAGATGAAAACGCCGTAGGCCTTCTGGCCGTTCAGAGTCACGGGTGCACCAATGGCACTGGCCAAGTTGTCGGAGCCGTCCGCCTCTGGGCCCTTGAAAGCACCTCCCGGCGCTTGAGTAAGATGGTTTCCCTTTCCAGACTGATCGTAGATGATGGTGATCAAGCAAGTAGTGCTGGCACAGAAGGTGTCTTGAGCGGCAGCATTGGCAACACCGCCAGCAGACAGGGGCGCAATGTTGAGGGTGACGCCATCAGAGCCACGCTTGACCTGGTACAGCGAGCCTGAGTACGCGCTGTAAAGAGCTCTAGTAGTGCTGTGAGCCGCGATGCAGGGCGTGCCTCCGGAAGAGTAGATATCGCAAGGTCCGGCAGATACCAGGGAGCCGGTGGCAGCGAGGCCCAGGGCCAGGAGGCTTGGGCGGGAGAAGACGTGCATCTTGGATCAGTCTTGGCAGGGGAATGAGAAGCAGAACGGTGGAGCTGGATCGCCTGGTGAGCATCTAAGACTCGATGCCGAGAAGCTGGGCAATGCTTGGCCTTTTAAGTGTCAACAATCTTCATCAAGTCTTCCCGTCTTTTCATGATTTCTATGAAGACGTCTCGTTCCTGAATGAAGAGCAAGGGGTGGCACGCGGTCCTCCAGTGACGGTGAATTCCTCCAATAATTGAAGATCGGATTGATTGACTAATGCAACCTTCCCCACTGGTGATACGCGTCCGCTTGGACTCGCCTTGACAATGTACCATTATTGATGAAGCGGATAGCCGAATTGGCTTAGGGTGCGGGGTTGGCGTTGAAATCCATCGCAACAGAACCGGCGCCGGCAGTCCTTGTCTTTTGAGATGAAGCGGTCCAATAGAAGGATGGCGTTCCTCCAGAAGACTGCGCGATTATATCTCACGAGCAAGACAATTTGATCGCATATGAGAAAAAAAAAAAAGCTCTCGTAAAAGGCAGTTAAAGGCGGGTAGATCTCGTCCAAACTGTTGATCTTGAACTTGTAGTTTGCGAATGCCGAAGTACCCCAGACCCCAGACCCCGGACCGACCCCAGTGAGTGGAGAAAGCCAAATCATGGCCAAGAAATTTGTGCCCAATGGCGGAATGCGACAAATGCTTGTTTTGGAGAAAACAACAGAGAACTTGCGGGGATGTGCTAGCTGCCGTCTCGGCGACACATGGGATAAACACGTAGATGGCACCTCAATCATGCCTAGAACAACTGTCAATGCTTCACATAAACGAAGATCTTTCAAGTTAACGACGATCTCTCCTCAAAACCAACGACCTCTACAATCAGATGAGATATTTCAGTCATATGTGCCGTTGTCTTCAGAAGTGGCCGCATGCTTGGATCTGGCGGATTTTCCGACGGTCGCATTCGCTCAAATTGGCCAATGGAGCGCTTAACAGCCACACGGTCACGAGGAAGAGTCCGGTGCCGACGTAGCCGTGCTAAGGTCTCAATGCACGCCAGCGACTGGCGCATTTTGCGTTCCCGCAGGCCCAGTTCAGCGCAGCAGAAACTAACCATTCAATGGGTCGCCAAAGTCGAGCCGCGCCAATGGGTGAGACGGCGAAGGACACGATCAGGCCAGGAACCATCACGTGTGAAAGAGCGCACGGACAAAGATCCGAAGTTTGACGATAGACCTGCCGAGATCCTTGGTGGATGCGGGACCGATCGAGATGGGCGTGAAGCCGAGGCGCGACTGAGAGGAAAAGGGGAATTATGATGACATCTTACATAAGTGGCCGGCTTTGGGGCCGGGACATGGGCCGAAGCCTGGTCTAGAAGCAGAATCACGGTTTTTACCACGATCCACAGCCGCTATGGAAGATAGTTAGGTGAGGTAAGCGACGATACATCAGCTCTTCTCGAATTCAACTCAGTCGTATTTACTTCTTCCACTGGCGACTGCGAACGGCATTGTCTGGCATCCAGTTTCAGTCCATGTTGCGATAGTATTATCACGCATTCGCGAGGTCCTCTTGACGTCCTTTGCCATTTCGTCCAAGACTTCATAAAACAAGAAACACCAGAAACATCGATAAGTAAAGTGAAACTATCCTGATAGATAACAATCAAGAGACCGCGTATCTTTTTCTGTAGTATAGCAGCTGCTTTTCCTGTAGCTTTGCTCTACCCTAGTGTCACGATTGTAGTTACCGATTCTATTGTCGTCGTCGTTACCGTCTTTACCGTCGTGTTAATCGTCCTCGTCACTACTATTGTCTTGTAGGAGTAATGCAGTCCACAGGAATTATACTATTAGTCGCGCACACATAAGAAAATTAGACGGTCACATAATTTAAATAGAGATGGCAGACCGTACTCGATTTTGCTTGAGACTCCTGAAGCTAGGTTATTTTGGTGTTTCGAACTCTTGTTGGTTGTTTCCTATAAACAGCCATCTGGATTGCCAGTAACAACTTCTCTTCAACGCACAAGGGTCCTTCGAGCGAATAGTCCTAATGATTGAACCACACAATCATTCAAATAGTAGCTAGGAAAAGCCCCCGCCGTTGCTGTCGCTCCCTTGCCTACATCATCCTTTGGGGAATCAGGAAATGATGGCCGTTCTGTAGTAAGAATAGTCCATCGTCGTGACAGCATTGGTTTTGCTTAACTACCAATTGCACGCAGTCTCTCCGGTCGGGTACCAGATTATGGAGTTCGTGAGAACGACGCCACAGTTGCCGAGATCTGCCCGAGCAGCGTTGTAGCATGTTTTGTGGCCGACATCATGCCAGATACGGTGGGCTCTGGCGTGGCCGGTGTCGACGCAGATGCTCTGCTTGCGGCCGCACGAAGTGAAGTCGAAGCATCCATCGCCGCTGATCTGGATCCTTCCGCACTGGCCACAGTCGTTCCAGCGGCCATAGTAGCCCCAAGTTACTATGGCGCCGCCGTTCACGGCATTCACGAAGCGCTGCGAGAAGAAGTCGAAGGCAGCGTTGAAATCGGGGCAATCACCCTGGCCGCAGGGGCCGCTCCTTTTGGTCAAGCCGTTGGCATCGGGATGAGCGTCGATGAACTTGACCAACTCGAAGCCCAGTGTCGTGTTGGTGACGTCGATGGCCCCCTCGGGGGTATACGGGACGAAGTCTTCAAGCTCCTTTCCTTTAAGCGGCTTCGAAGCCTCGGTCACAGCAGACTCCGGGGCGCCGATGATGGCCGTTGCGGTGGAATCGGCGGACAGCGGACTGGCGTGGACGCTGACCGCGGCGACGGCAATGGTGATGAGGATTTGTTTGAGGGTAGTCATGGTGAGATAGAATTCGACTGGTGACAGAAGAGAGGGTGATTGGCAAAGTAGAAATCCAGTAAGATAGAGAAACCAGCCAGTGACAGACTTTTTCCGGTCTAAGCGATGCTGGACACTCTCATTGCAAACGATGAGAAATGCTCCAAAATTTATAGTCTGCCGACCTGATACCTCGCTTCAGTTATCTTCGCTGGAGATGACTGAGCAAACACACTCGATATGGAATCAGTTACACAATGAGGTTCGCTGTGGCTCTACATCATGTGGTCAGCTGTTAGCTGCGTCGTAGGATTGCGGCGTTGCCTGATTTGATTCTCCTAGTCTCCAAAGTTTCAATTCTTGTAGTTGATAATTTCGTTATTGTGACAACGTCTCTGCGGGTTTTGAAATTGACACCTCTCTTGCGGTTAGCTCACTGCGGCTGACAACAGACTCAGAAGCTTTTTGGTCGGATGTCCCGTTTGCGATTAGGCAAATGCGGCACGGATGGATCTTTTGCAAGGTTGCTTGGGTTTTAAGTGGCAGCCTGGCAGGGATGAAGGTGAAGAGGGGAGATGGTGGGATCTGGGATGGAACTCCCCTGACATGGTGCGGCCTTTTATACACATGATTCTAGAACGCAGTCTAGAGCGATTTGTAAATATCTAGTGTTGTTTGGTGGTCTACAATTGTGTGGTGGCTGCACATTGGGTTGTGCAGCACTGCAGTAGCATTTTTAAACGCACTCAAATGCCTTATATCCTTCGCTTCTATGTTTCTAGTCTAGACGTTGGACCTTGAAACAGAATGTATGCAACCTCAATCTGAGTGAATGCAAACCTTGATTTTCCATCTTCACACGGGAAAACCATTCCAATGATGGATTGATCTGGGTACTTCAAGGAGCTCATCGTTTAATTTGGTGCTCAGTTGATTGCACGATGTATCACTTCTCCGTACAAAGGGGCCTACATTACTACTAATGACCTAGCGCTGATGCATATTCAAGACTTATGGGGCGATCAACCCTGTTCAATAGTCTATTCAAAATGCGGAAGGAGGATATACCCATGGGAAAATTAGGAATTGACAACGGACTCCGGCGCCAAGACCGAACAGGAAACTCGTATGAACCATTTGTCTTGAACCGAAAGAACGGTCAATTGACAAGTCTGCTTTGCCCTGAAAGCTTCATGTCGTAAGTTAGACCAATATGGTCATGGTTAGGGGATATGATGGTATTTGTTAGATTGACCCCATTAATGAGTAGACTTTTGTGTTTCTATGCTCTGTGTTTTTGAGTCTTGTGAACCCTACGGGAAATGAGAGTCCATGAGATTGTCGGTGTCTTATGAGCCTGAATGATCATGGAAGATTCTGTGATAACTTCACTTCAATATTCTCCATGACAAATGTCAAAACCTCCCAGCTACTCGTTTTAGTACATTAAGCTTCTCAACCTCGCTAGTCAGATAATCTCAACCGGAACCCCTGGTTTCAGCCACTTAACCTTGTCGTCAACACCTTCATCCTTGAAATCCTTAGCGAGTCCTTCCTCGAACTGAGTGAAATGACCCCACGACTTGTCGTAATGCATGGGCACCAAGTGATCCGCCTTGATCTCTCGGAACAAATGAGCCGCCTGCTTGCCGTCCATGGTGATCTGCAGCGGCGTGTCCATGTCGGGAAGCTGCACATGAGCGAACCCAAGATTCATCATGGCGACGGGAACGTGGAACCTGTCGGCAATCTTGGTCAATTCGTCGATGAAGACCGTGTCGCCGGTGAAGTAGATTGCGTTCGGCAGGTTGTTCGGTCCAATCCCGAAGTCATCCGAGGATACCAAAAAGCCAATGCATTCACCGCCGGGCATGTGCTGGCACGGGGTTGCTGTGATGCGGAAGACCTTCCCGCCGATGCGTCTCTCAACAGTGTCCCATGGCTTCATGCCAACTACCGCCGGGCGAGGTGCGAGATTCTTGGCTCCGTCCATGGTGGTGAAGACGTGTCGGCCGTCAAGTAGCCTACGGCCCAGCTCGTCGAGATTGTCGGGGTGGTCCTCGTGGCTCAGGAGCACTGCATCGATTGGAGGAAGCTGATCAAGCCTGAGAGCGGGGTCTTCGGTGTTCTTGAGGATAGTGATGCCAACATCCCAAGTGGTGCCTGCTGGTGAAAAGAAGGGGTCGGTCAAAAAGCGTACACCATCGATCTCGAGGATAGCAGTCGCAGTTCCGATGTGAGTGATGCTCACTTTCGGCTTGAAGTCGGTCACCGAAGGCATTGCTGGAGGTTTGAAGAAAAGTGGGTTGTTAGATCGGGTTGAAAGGGTTATCGGTGAATCCTGCTACTGAAAGCAAAATCTGCTGGGTGCTGTCGCTGTTATTATGTTCGTTGAAATGTTTCGAAGTGTTTCTTACTTGGGCTGTAATAGCCCCGACACTTCTCGGAGATTTCAAAGAACGCTTTCTCGCGTCTGAAGATCCCATGACTTGCAATTTGCAACCATGATTCAGCAAGGATCGTTTTGACAAATCCATGTAAGTCGCCGATTACCAACCCAAAAGCATCCGATGGTTGGTAGCCCCGCAATGAGTAGACACCATTCATATGTGGGTTGGAACGTGGGTTCGACAACAAGAACGTTAAAGTCGCTTGCCCTTCAGTAAAATGATGTCATCGGTGGCAGGTTCTCCGCCTAAATTCCGTAACCATCAATCAGCCCTGAGATTCTGGATCTCGTATTATGATAAACTGCGGTGACAGGAGGGGCTCCCACTGTTACGATAACATTCACAATTCACGTTCCATTGAACGCGTTTGTGAATGAGGTTACAGTACGTTCATGGACTTTCAGAAGGGCAATGATTACCATGTGTGGATATGGAGTCATTCATACTCGAGAAGCCGCTCGTTCCTTATGTTTTGTAGCTATCATCTGTGCGCTTTCTGACATAGTGAGGTGGTTTTTACAAAGTATGCTTTGCACTATTGTCATTGGTTTTGACTAACAAACGAGCGTTTGCCTCAATCACAAAAGCATAGCCATCGTAGTGAGAACCGGACCACCCCACAGGGTAAAGAGAGGCAACTTCATGCCGACCTGGAAGTAAGGGATGCCTATGTACAGGGAAATAATCACATTGATCCAAACTGCCAGCTTCTCTTCCATCAGCTCAGGGGCACCATGTTTGGCCCACTTAAGGTTCAGTAGGGCTTAAGAATGGTTAACTCTGCTAACGCGACAAGGCTTTCTTGGATTTTACCGAAAGTGAGAAGCAAGGAGTTACAACCGTCCCAAGCTGTCTTGACAATCGCCTTGGGAATGGAATACTCGGGATCGGATGGTATGGCTTTGATAGCGCCCTTGATCTTGGTCTCGCCGGTCTTGAGATGCTTGGGGAGGATTACTACGTTGAGGAAGGCAGCAGTATAGAAGAAGAGCGGTTTCCAACCACTGAGGCCTAGCATTGTCGTGGTAGGTAGGTGGCGCGTGTAACGGCGAAAGAAGTAGATTATGTGAATGACTATTCACAGAGCTGACTAGAAACTTCACGATTGTAGGAAATTGGTGGTTTTGATGTTGGACTCTTCTGTTGTCAGCTAATTACACCAGGATTCTGTGTCTACCGCGACAGATCGAGGATCCATCCGCTTGCGTCCCCCCCAATTTCGTTGTACAATCAACTGGGAATCATGATTACAAGCCATCACTAATCGGCAGGAAGATTTGTAAGTTGTCAAAGCCCAGAGATTATAAAGCATAGCATCGAAAGTAATTCATTGTGAACCATGTTGAGTCATGAGGTTTACTTTCATCGTGGTGCAGGACGACCGGCGATGGATGAGTGCTCCTTGGCAAGTGAGACGCTGCGCTAGACCAAAATAGGCTTTATTATTCGCCAAGACATCTCCATTCGGCGTTCATAGCAAACTTTGGTGGCTTCCGATTGGCCATCTCCCATTGATTCGAGGCCCTCGATCGTTCTCCATCATGTGGGGGAATCTGGTCTTGGCGGAATATGCTACCTTACTTGGCCTAGCGTCCTCCACTACCGAGGGACCCATGCCCACCATCACAGACCGAGATCCCGGCTGGTTTCTCTATGAATATGACCCAGGAGCCAGCAATGATCCAGGCGAACTGCCACACAATTTCTCTTATTTTCTGCTCACATTGCTTCTCGAAGTTTCGGCTTACAACAATCACCATGACGTCTGCAGTATCTATGCGTTCCATGCTTGGCGTGCCACCATCCACGGCCTCCACGAGTGACAGCGTCCTAGTCATCATTGACGCTCAAAACGAGTACGCAATTGGAAAGCTTCCAGTCTCAGATGTCGAAACATCTCGGGCAAAGATTGCCTCCTTGCTTGAGAAATATCGCGGCGCAAAGGCTCCGGTCATCCATGTCGTCCACGAATTCCCAGCTGGCGCGCCAATCTTTGCTCCCGGCACCGATCTCGCTGAGGAGTTTTCAGAGCTAAAGCCGCTCGAGGGGGAAAGCGTGGTCACTAAGCACTTTCCTGGCTCCTTCACAGGTACAAACTTGGAAGATTTGCTGAAGGCTGCTGGAAGGAACAAGGTGGTTTTGACTGGATACATGGTGAGATGATTCCAACGAAGGGAGTGTGTTGGGATTGTACTAGACTGACTAACTTTCCCTTCCTCTACAGGCACACGTTTGTATCTCAACGACAGCTCGACAGGCTAGTGAAAAGGGGTGGGACGTGATCGTTGCTGGAGATGCTGTCGGTGACCGCAATATTCCTGGATCAAGTGCGGAGGAGTTGACCAGGGTTTCTTTGGCCGAGATTGCGGACGCATTCGGTACTGTGGTCAAGAGCACGGATATAGAATAAGACGATGCTATCAAGTGAAGGCATCAGCATGTTGTCAATGCCTATTTTTGGATATTACATCAGTCCTATAGTCCTTGTTATCTAACTACATCTGGGCATACTCGAAGGCCGGTTGGCAAGGTCTATCGTAAATCGAAGATCAGCTAATAATGATCGTGCTTCTATGCAGCAGTAAAACATCCTCATATCCTCGTTCGTATATGATCTCAGCATTCTTCTTCAACTGCTCACAAATGGCCTCATCACTGCCTCCAAACATTTGCAACGCACTCCTCGCAATGTGCAGAGGAAAGAAGGCAGAGGCTGTGCCGTAGAGTTTCATGTCCTCTCGCATCAAATATCCAGTACATGCAAGGATATAAGTCGACAGTTGGATAATCTTTCGGTTCACCGCTTCGCTGTCCGGGCGCTCGCCGTCTATCAGGAGACAGTCCCCTGAGATATCTAGGCGCCGTGCTGTCAATCGCTTTATCTGAGTGGCGCAAATGATCCAGAACGCCCAGTAGTGACTCAACGAGTTAGCCACGGTGATGTTTGGGAAATCAAAGTTGGTCCCGGCCGTTGAGGTTTCTGGTAAAGGCGTAAAGTCTCCCACAGTCATATTTACTGACTTGTGCCAGCGATCCAGGCGGTTGATGGCTTCCACAAACTGGGTTACAGCTTGGCGAGGGACTAGTCCGTTCTTGTCGCTGCAGCGATCAAGCATTTCAAGAATGGCAGGTATGGCGCATGCCTCGCTCAAAAGAGTCTGCAGGGGATCTTGAACCACACCGCGAAACGGCTCTGTTTTCCATTCAGGCGCTCCGAGAAAGGTCGATTTCCGGGTGTCAAAGGCATGGAGAATCTGAGATATTAGCACAGATAAGGCCATGAAGATGAACACAGTGTTGCCATACTAGAATTGGTCGGAACCCAACAAAAAGCTTATGGGGTGTTCCAGATGCGTAGAATTGAGGCGGGCGGAGTTGAATGAGCTCCCCGATGCCCCTCGCGTGCACTGTTGCTGCAGAGCTTGATGTGGGAAAGAATTTCTGCGACATTCTCCTGTCAGTAGAGAGAGCGAAATAGGGACCAAGACTGCACACCTCTGATAGGAATAAGCACATGATGGCTGCGGATATCTCATCGTAATTGTTCGGATCATCATTGGCGTGTGGAATAAGCCGTCCTACAGCCTTGAGTGCTGAGGAGTGCGCTGCAATGGCTTCATGAACAGGGGCTCGCCCGCTTGGGCCTCTGGCGACCAGCGAGATCCCCAGAGCTTTGATGGCGGAGGATAAAGGTCCGTCATGTCTTCCATCTCCTCCGATAAGTCCTGGGAGAACTTCCACCCATGCTCCGCATATTCTAGACTGTGAAAGTGCTGAGTTACTGGACATTGAGCCCAACTCGTTGGCAGGGACGAAGTTTTGGACGCATAGTGAAAGCACGTCGCTGAGCGGCCAGGTCAAAGCCCGAGTCGGAGGTATCGGCTTTTGACTTGTGTTGTTAGGGCGTCTATTTTGACGTGGCCGCTTCTTTCGTTGGCCTGAAGCGACTGAACTGGGTGACGTGGGTTGTCGGAATACAATGTGTTTCTTGTACCCTGGACAGCCGAGGCCGGACAAGACACACTGAGAGCAGGATGGCTGCTTTCCGTCGCACTGCCAACCGAGGGGTCAGTCAGGTCTTCCTCATACTTTGCGGGCCCTTACGCCAAGTTTTCGTCTTCGGCATTCGTCGCAGACTGTATGTTGTTTGGTTTTCATGTTCGGTGAGTAGCCAGACCTTTCGTGAACATCTATCGCCGCAATTCGACACAATTGGGCTGGTCTCTCTGCCCATGATGATGGAAGGAGTAGCTTCCAATGCGACGACGTGGGGCCGCTGGGGTTTTTGTGTCCAGGGGTACTCGCATCCAGCACTGACCACTAACGCGGTTCGGTTAGGGGCTCCCTCCCCACCGCCAAAACATGTAGAAAGTCAACAAAATCTTTCAATCTTCCATTTGATTCAAGCGTGGCAAGATACGGAATCTTTTCAAATCTGATGTAGTTGCATCTTCGCTAACAAATACTAGACTGGCACTAGAACAGAAATTTGCGTTCCGGTCTCTAGCTCGGCTGCTAAACATATAGGCGGAATGGATAGCAAACAGCATTGACTAATACAAAAGTTGACACAAAGTTGGATGACTATCATTGTTTATCCAAAGAAAGTGGATCTGATGGTTTTGATTTTGAGGATGCATGGTGATGCTACCACCACGGGGAGCTGTAGCTATCGCGATAACAGGTCCTGCGGCCAAACAGTGTATTGGAGCCCACCACTCCCGAGGGCAAGGACTCTAGTTGCAGGAGTTTGCGCACGGGAAACCATTAGTTTGACAGGTTCCTCGGGTTTGCCCTGCGGCGACTGTGAAGATGATGAATCATTAAGTAGGTGTTCAGTAAACTATCGGATCGACTTGAACTTACCCTTGCAAGTCAATTGCTGCCCAGCATTAACGTCGCAAGCGCAGCAGTCAGTTTGTTTGGAACAAGCAGCTGGTGATTGCTTAGCGTGACTCTCATGTGTATGTGACGATCCAACTTACAGCCAGAAACGCCACTTCCCCCATCAGCAACAGCACCAGCAATCAGGTAGCTGGCGAGGAAGAGAGAGATCACGCGGAGAGAGACCATTTTAGAGATGAGATGGTTCAGCTGCGGAAGGACTCGTTTGTTAGATATGTGCGACTTGAAGATGAAGAGAGAAGTGTTGGCTTTCTGAGGTTCGCGAGCTGGAAATGCCTCTCCAGTCTGCCAGCCTGTTGGGAACTGAGTCTTTATATCATGAATGACCGGAAATTGAGACGTTGAGAAAGTGCCCGGATCGAGGTAGTTCTACCATCATCAAGTCAGGGCTGCCTCTAGGGCTTCCCCTGAAGACCTAATCATGAGATTCTCAAAAGCCGAAAGAACACCAACTTAGATTTACTATGCACATTCAACACGGGCAGTGCGCATATTATTGAGTTCAGGTATTTTGCCTAATATCAAATTATTCCAGTGAATGCCTCATGTGCCCTTAGCAGTTGTGGGAGAACGATTGCGTAATCAAACTTTACTCGGACCAGGCCAAGGTTACGAAGAGAGCCTAGGGGGCTGTGAGGATAGGCATATCAATAGCGGACGGTTTAAAGTCGCCGCCACTGTGAAAAAAGCTTGTTCTCAGTACGCAAAGCCCTGGGACGCTTGACTTCGAAAGAATGGCCAGACGATACACGAATAATCATCCATTTTAAACTGCGAAGTACTCGAGGTGTGCAGTCGTGGCATCTTCTTCCATCGAGTCTGTAAGATCTTCGTCTGTATCAATTTTCAATGAACTTTTGCTTCTGCGTGATTAGCACAGCAAGAACAGTGACTCGAAAACATGGTTTGTCGAAGCCATTGCTGTGAAGACAATCACCAGTCAAAGTAAGAGCAAGCCTTTTGTAAGGATCTTGAAGGACGATCTCATTACAGGAATTCCCGGTAGAGTCAAGTTTTCGATAGACAGGATGGCACGCTGACGTGTCACCGCCGGAGGTATCTCTGGAAATAAGGTTTTGTAGCCGACTCCGAGGCGAAGTCGGTCCCCGACATCCAATTAACATGGTTGAGGCCATCGTGACAAACCCCTCCTCGTCCCTACGAGACTCTAGGGCCGTCTCGTATCCCTGCTTTAACGGCTGCTAGAGTCACCAAGCCGGCTTGCATGGATTGACTTGATTGATCTCAGTCGCGACCGGTCCAGACCCGGGAAACCAATTGGGGTATGGGCTGTCCTCACCTTTATAAGAATTCGATCTATCCCAATAAGGTCTTCCAAGTGAATGAGTCAGGACAGACATCCCGAAGAACAATCTACATCTCGCCCATTGTTTACCTAGTTAGGTTACCAGCCCAGAGTCATAAAAGCCTTCGAGAATCCAGTTCAGCAGGACACACCAATGCATCAACAGAACGACCATACTAAGGAACCCGTGCCAGGATAAGTCAATGCAACAGACTGACACTTTGTAACTCAATGCCCCGTAATACCTCCCACTACCAGTTCTGAGATAGAACGATGTGCCACGTGGGCAATCTCCTCTTTATATGGCACAAGACGTGTGCACACACACTCTCACTGAAAACAAACTGAAAACAATCAAGACGGGCGCATCATCTCACATAGCTAATCCACCCTTAGCAACAAGCAAACATCCTAATCATATTTCATTTGGGCTGCCCTTCCCTATTCTGCCACTGAGGGGCCATGTGTCTTTCCAAATATTCCGGCGATGAGAATAATTTGCTTTCAATGCTCGAGTTCCTTTGCCGTAATTCCAAAAAGCGCTATCTGTCTCTCGATGGTGATTCCTTTCTGAATTTGACGGCCATTCAGCTATTCCATTTCGAGAACGTCCAGAACAGGTGTTAAGTGGCAATGGCGCCATTCCCCCTGGCTGATTATCAAGGTAGCAGGGCGACCCGCGTCACACCGAAGGGTCGGCGGCCTAGACTGTTCTGTTGATAGGCCTGTGCCGCCCGGATGCAGATCTTACCAAGCTGTGCGATAGTATGAAAGTGCTTATGGTCGATATGCTAGAAGCGATCCCGACAATCGGAAGCTTTGGCGAATTGACGGATTAGGCAGGCGAAAGGCCCTGAGCTTGGCTACAAGGCAAAGGCGGGGTTGGCAGTCTGTCAGAACATGTTTAGATAATGGCTGTGGTACCCCATCGTCACGGCCGGTGTACGCATTTATTGAGAGCTACTTTGTCGTTTACTCACAATGCCGCGAACCTTGCTCTGTCTATGGGGACTCTTAGCCGTTGGTCAGGCTTTCCCCGCTTCTTACCGATCGGCCGTCATCAAGCGCGACGGCAAGGACCTACTGCCCGAGTATGACTTCATCATTGGTCAGTTCCTCACCTCACTACCGCTTGCAATGCCTGGGCTAACATTCATCAGTTGGCGGAGGAACAGCAGGGTTGACCGTGGCTGACCGCCTCTCGGAGGATCCCAAGAGTGCGTCTTCAAGCGAATGTCGGTCGACGTAGTTCTGACCGAAACAGAAACCGTACTGGTCATCGAATATGGACGCATTGCCGTTGATGACTCCTTCATGCCGCCGTTCAACACCCCCGCCGCTGAGTTTCTCTACAATCTGACCAGCGTGCCACAAGCTAACGCCAACAACCGCGTCTTCCCCGTTCCCAACGGCGCTGTGGTCGGCGGCGGTTCTGCTGTCAATGGTCAAATTTTCTTCCGCGGGAGCAAAGAGGATCATGACAACTGGTCTCTGCTGGGTAACCCAGGATGGCATTGGGAAAGCGTCTTCCCATACTACAAGAAGAGCCACTCTTTCAATCCCCCTCCTCAAGATATCCAGGATGATTATGGCATGACATTTGACCTATCGGCCTATGGCAACACAACACCCATCTACATGAGCATGCCAGGATACCAGTACCCGGGACAGAAATACGAATGGAAGGCGTGGTCTGAGCGCGATGGCATCGTGGTGCAGAAGGAGCACGGTAATGGTAATGCCTACGGCTTGATCTGGATTCCCTCTTCATACGACCCCAGCAGGGCCTACAACCGCAGCTTCAGTGGTCTCGGGCACTACCAATACGTCCAACCTCGTCAGAACTACCACCTGCTACCTCTACACCGTGGTCTCAAGGTCAACTTTGAAAAGCAGGATCAGACCCAGAAGGCTGTCGGTGTTCAAGTCAAGCCTCGTTTCGGCGACGGCGCCACCTTCGACGTCAAGGCCAAAAGGGAGATTATTCTCTCTGCCTCAGCTACCCGCACGCCTATCATCCTCCAGCTCTCTGGTATTGGCCCAAAGAAGATCGTAGAGGACGCCGGTATCAAGTCTCTGATCGATCTCCCTGGCGTCGGATGGAACCTGCAGGACCACTCCCACACTTTCAGTTCGTACAACTTCACGAAGGATGTGTGGCCGACGCCTACTACCATCCATACAAACGCGACTTTTCGCGCCGAAGCACTCGCCGAGTACAAGGCCTACAACACTGGTCCTTTTACCTCGCCAACCATTTCTGGTGGCCTTTTGCTCCCTGCCCGCAGCTTCACTGGCAGCCACTTTGCCAATCTCAGCCTTCAACTCGGTCTTCAGGCCGCACACAAGTACTATCTTCCAGATAATCTTGACCCTACCCTAATTGCCGGTTACGTTCTCCAGCATAAGGTTCTCCTAAAGTCTTTCCTCTCGGACAAGTCCGCCATCTTCGAGCATCCTTTCCAGGGCTCTCCTCGTGGAACTTCCATCCTTCTCAAGCCCTTCTCCCGTGGTTCTGTCAATATCAACCCCAAGGACCCCTTCGGAGACCCAATATTTGACTACCGCCTGCTGTCCAACCCTATCGACCTCGAGATCCACGTTCGCATGCAGCAGTACATTCGCAACCACTTCGCCACCTCCAAGACCCTGTCCGCCCTCGGCCCTGTCGAGCTCGTCCCCGGCAAGGACCGCGCGTCTGACTCCGAGGTGAAGAAGTGGCTGGTGGACGAGGAAAACCTGAACGCTTCCAACGGCCACAGCTGTGGTACCGCCTCGATGATGCCCCTTCACCTAGGTGGTGTTGTCGACTCCAACCTCAAGGTCTACGGCACCAGTCACCTCAGCATCGCTGACACCAGCATCATTCCACTGCTCGTTGGGGCTCACACTCAGAGCACTGCGTACATGATCGGCGAGAAGGCTGCTGATCTCATTAAGTCCAGACACGGATAAAGGTATTGGTCTTGAAACGTGTTGGTGTATACGTGCATGATCCGACTGTCTCCTCTGTGTGGCTCTTCTTCAGGACTAGGGAATTTATTTGTTTCTGTCTTTAGGTTTCTATGATGCGTGTTTGGCTGACGGACATGAGTAGACAAGCTCCTAGTCTTTCACCTTTTGTCCCCATTCACATGGCTGCCATCAATCTCCCACTTTGCACCGTTGTATGACTGAGCCAACCCCGCCCCCCCTTCTCTTCCCTACATCTGTTGCACAGCCCCTAGAGTCTTACGCCATTATCAAAGCATGTGGACTTTGGCGCATGACCAGCAAGGTCAACACTTCCAAGAACTAATAGCGTTGTTGTACTCAGCGTGGTCAACAGACAAGTCCAAGTCATAAGCGGACTCGAACCCAGGGTCATGGCCACCAGCGTTGCACGCATGGTTCCTGTTGGTCTGGATGTCAGTATCCATGGGCTGATAACCCTTCGGAGCGCGACATGGGACTGGTTTTACGTACTTGTAGAAGTGACACTTTCCGCCCGTGTTAGTAGACAGCGAAGTAACATGGTCTTCATAGGTCTTGTCGATCGAAGCCGAGAAGCTGGTGTAGGTGACTGTAAACCTAAGCTTAGCGTGCTGTACTCCAACGTTAAAGTATGATACTCACAGCATTTGCCCACAGGTGAGCCGAACACGAGACAATTCCCCTTGAAGCCCTGCGCGAAGATGTGAGCCAGTGCCAAAAGCCGTAAACCAGCTAGTCTAAGTCTTACCGCGTCAACGCATTGAAGGACGTAAACGTTGGTCGCGCCAGTATCAGCGTCGATCTCAGAGAGAACGTCCGCAGCCTGGAAAGCATCCCAGGCGGGAGTGCCAATAACGGAGGGATCATAGTCAAGGCCAGCCCCGGTGTCACGCTGCGCAATGGGACTCATGACGGCAGCTGAGAGGACGGTGGAAGCAGTCGAAACCGCGACGAGGAACGTGTTGAAGGTAGGAACCATTTTGAAATTGCGATTGTTGTGATTGAGATAGTGAGGTAGTGTGCTTTCCAACAACCGGGACATAGCAGCAGACGGAACTGCATCTATTTATCCTTCTGAGGACATTCCCAATGTAGGGCAACATGAGCACAGCTCGTCAGATGGTGGCGCCAGCGTGGACACATCGTCAACTCCGCAACCCATCCCAAGCTCAAAGTTTGTGCGGAATTCTCTCCGTCATAATGGTCTGTTGTCCGAGGCCGCGACATTTCGACCACAGCTTTACACACAACAGGCAAGTCCTGGTGATAAACTTCGTAGTTTCCACGGTTGCAGTGTAGATAATTACTTAGCCGACGGGATGCGTATTTTTACTCCAATTATCTTTCGCAAAGGATCATGTTGTAAGCTACTGCACGTCCAGGGCGGAGCGGTCCGTCTGTACTTCGATGCATCACCGAAGGAAGAATTGGAAGAGGTCAAGAGGAAGGAATACCCCGAAATTTGACAAGTCACACTCAATTGCACAGGAGGCAGGCCTGGAAGGGCGACATGGATATCTTGGCGTAGAGAGACCCAGCGAGAATTCCCCCATATGTGGAGCTACAAGCCAGGGTCGTTTCCACGGGGGCTTCCGCATGCAAGAAGGTGTTTCGCTATTCAGACAGTCAGTGATAATGGGACAAAGCAATTGTGATTGGGAAGACGAAGTTATGTATGAAAACGACAGTATTCATAATAAAGACAACACTGATCATACATCAAATAATTTATCCCATCATGTGCTAGTAGATGACAGTTCGAGGCGTACGGGCTTCGAACTTGGGAAAGAAGGTTGACACTTTCTTCTCGCGATTTGCGAATCTTGTGAATCAGCAACGCTAGGAAGGAATTAGGAAAACTAGAGAATATTTATGCTGTAATGCAATGGCACAGCAGAGGTACATGCGTATGCTGCATAGTCATTGCTCATCTAGACAGCACTTAAGTTGCGTCTAACTCAAAATTCAAGATAATGATCTGAGTCTGAAAAGCTCGAGACCAAGATCATTTGTGGAGCGGGTTTGGCAACCCATGTGGTGAAGATCCGCTTCACGGGATCAGCGAAAGTGAGATTTTGGGTTCAACCTTATGGACAAAGAGAGAATGTGGCCCGAGGCGATTGATATATGGAATAGGAAGGACACATCGATCGTACCTCGGTCTCCGGCGATGAAGGCTTGTCGGTGTCCTCACACAATGAGGTCGACGATAGGGCTCCCCTTATGTCAGCATAAATGGATCAATAAGGGTCGGATCGCGGGAGCCCCTGTCGCAGTAGCGACTGGGGTCTCGCATGGAGGTTCCAGAAGGAGTGAAAATAACTCGGGACGATATCACAGCTTATCGGTGGAAATCCGACACGGGTGACACGGGAGACCCGGGCAAGGTTGGTCGCGATGCGCTAATCTTGGAGCAAGATTTGGAGGTGCAGACGGGGGGCTTCTTGGCAGGCATTGGACGACGCCTCGGGGGCTTCTTGGGGTGTCTCATGATTGACAACGGGGATCGCTTGGTGACAGGCAGAGGTGGCGGAACGTTGCGACGGACGTTGGGATGACTGGGCGATGACAGCTAGAGTTCATCACGGCCGTTGAGGAGATACGGAGGGGGAGCGAATACGCAGCAGCAATACGAGAAGAGAGAGAGCATCATTGGAATTGAAAAAGAGGGCAGCCAATCCCGGGAGGTTGAATGCAAATGAGCAGTCACACAACCTGGAAAATTAGGTGCACCCGACGGTATCCTTCCTGCCTGGCTGCGTCCGGTCTCCGGGCGGAATGCGAGAGGAAGGAGCAAAAAGTCAGCAATGGGCCTGTTGGCTCCTTCATCCCGCCACTGGTCGCATTGTCTCAGGCGGAAGGGGCGTCGGTGACGTAGCGACCGGAGGTGCTCTACACCTATCCCACGGAGTGAAAGGTTAGCGTACTACTTGCGGGGCCATCCATATAGCCAAGCCCCGCAAGAACCGCACTAACCTTTCACTCCGTGGGATAGGTGTAGGGAAAGTGCGTGGAACGGGCTTGCAGCTGGCGGGGACGGATTAGGTAATTGCCTCTTGCTAGCCAGCCAGTGCCGGTCTCACCTTCCCGCCTGAATCTCTGTCTCTGGCGCAGAAACAGTGGAGGGAAGGAAGGGGGCTGAAAGCGAAAGGAAGGCGGTGACCACTTTCCCGTTTGGAGAGAGGCAACGTTCCACAATGTCACCGTCACCGGCCGTCCACTGCCTGGCTGACTGCAGTGTGCCTGCCAAATCAGAGGCAAAAGGAAAAAAAAGGAAAAATGAGAGACAGCAGTTGGCAGGAACCCCTCTCCGGTTGACGGGTCGCCGCTTCCTGCTTCCCCTCCAAAAATGCCCGGATTTGTGTACACTAGGGTATCTAAAAAGTAGCTAGGGGGGTGTGGCGCGGCCGGAAAAACTAAAAAGCCGTATTATATATACTTATCTAGCCCTATATAGTAATTAATGCGATCCTATAAAAAATAAATATATACTATTTGAGGTGTAGTAGCTATACTAGCCTCACTTAACTAGGATATACGCTTAGAGGTAGCTCTATATATAACTAAGCCTACCTTAGTTATAGTTTAGTATATACTAAATTTCTACGCCTATATATTAACTTTTTTTTTTCCTTAAAATATACTATTTAGAAGAATATTATATATATATACTATTTTAAGCAGAAATTAAGTATATACTAAATCTTAAAATAGATTATATTTACTTATAAGGACTTTATAAATAAGGGGGTTAATAGGTCTTATAACTTATACTCTTATTATAGCTATTTTTATAGTATATTTAGTATATACTTATGCTATACTTAAAGCATACTAAACCTAACTTAAAATAGGTCTTATTATTAACCTAAACTAAGATTAAGAAGGTCTTAGTAGTAAGTAAACTAATACTCTATATATATATAATACTAACTTAATCTTAGTTTCACTTATTAATATAATAAAAGAGTATAATATTAGTGAGTTAAGTAATTTTCTAGGTTAGTTTTAGTATATACTAACTATAAATATAACTACACTTAACTATAGTATTAAACTATCCTAAGTTATAAGTTATATATAAGTCTTCTATCTCCCTTTTAACTAATCTATAGTATATACTAACTTAATTCTAAATATCCTATTATTATTAACTTTAGCTTTAGTAAGTAGTATAGTTAGTGCTTTAGTAGTATACCTACTATATATCCTCTATATACTTAGTATATATATAACTTAGCTTAATAGGATATAATTCTATTATTATATCTACTAGTGTTACTATAGAGCAAGTATATATCTCTTTTAACTATATATATAATATATATACTAATATAATTCTAGTTTAGAATACCTCTTATACTAATACTACTACTTATAAGTAGGTAGTTAGCTAGAAGTATAACTTAATCCCTATATAGTTTTAGTATATACTAATATAATATTTAGTGCTCTAAAGGCTTATATCTATTCTAGCTAGTAGTATAATATATACTTTATCTAGGAACTTAGGTATATTACTAGCCTATTTTTAGTATATATATAGTTAATGTTTTATAGCTATAGCCTTATAGGTAGCCTAATTAGTAAATATATTATAGAGATAGAAGAGCTTATATAAGTTTTACCTTTATATATCTCTAGTATATATATAGCTAATATATTTTATAAAGCTACTAACTTTTACTTTACTACTAAGTATAGAACTTAGTTCTACTATATAAGTTATATATATATATATTTAGAGGATACTATATATTTACTATTTATTTTACTATCTACTTTAAATATACTAATATAATACTTAGCGCCTTTTTACTATAACTTAAGTTAAGTATAAGGTAAAGGAGTTTAATAGTATTTAGCTACTTTATAACTTATTATATAAAGTAGTAAATAAGTGAGCTAGTAAGTATATAGTATTTTTACCTCTACTAGATACTTAGTATAATATAAGTAGTAATTAGGAATAAATAAAATATAGGCTTAATATAAGCTCTATATATATTTAATAGAAACTAACTGAGAAGTAGCTTAGTAGTTATATTAAGGGTAGTATACCCTTATCTAAAAAGCGAAAAGTATAGCATCTTTATATTTATAACTAAGTATATACTAATATTTAATATAGCGTAGCTCTACTATAGCTAACCCTCTATATACCTCTAGTCTTAAGATGCCTACTAAGGCGCTTAAGATTAGCTATAAGTTATATATATACTAAGCGTTATTTACTTAGATACTAATAATATACTAAGTAAGGTAACCTCTAGTTTTAAGAAGGTGTTTACCTCTAATACTACTTATTACTTTTTAACTTATAGTATATTCTATATATATATATAGCTTTACTTAAGTATATATTAATATAATTTATAAGTTAAACCTATTAGTATAAGTATAAGTATATTTAGGGGCGTAGTATATACGCCTATATAGTATAAGGTTATAGATAGGCTTATATTATAATAAAAAGTGATAATCTTAANTAATTATTTATAAGTATTTAATTATATAGATAATAATAAGGGATGTTATATTATAGTTTAGGATTTCCTTATAATTTCCTAGAGGGGATTAAGCGTGGGATTTCCCTAGGATTTCCCTAGGAAACTGTATATAGAATCTTAAGAGATTTCCTAGAGATTTCCCTAAGATTTCCCTAGGAAATATTTAGAGTATTTCTTAGAGAAATCTCTTAGGAATCCTTTAGAAGAGGTATTATAATATTATATCTTTTTATTTATACTTATATATAATAATTAGTAGTATAACTAATTTCTAGTTAATAGAGTAGTAATACTATTTAAACTAGTAGAAAGAAGAGCTAATAAAGTATTAACTTTTTTTAATCTTATTAGGATAGGTAATAAACTAATAACTCTACTGAGAATATACTATAATTATTACGTTTATAGATTTAAGGGAACTATAAAATATTCCTTAAAATCTTAAGGAACTATTTATACTTTTAGACCCCTTTAGTACTACTAAATTCTTTTATAGTTATTAAGTTTATTATAACTAACTTTACTTTCTTATTATACCTACTTTTCCTATTAATTAACTTCTATTAGTAGTGAAATCTACTTTTAATATAAAGAGAAATTAGTATTTAATTATAGAGGAGGCTAAGAAGAATATTAAGACTTATTTAACTTATCTAAGTTAGTTTAAGAAAAATATCCTCACTTAGCTAAATAGGGAAAAGTATTATTAAATAGTTATTTTTAACTACTTTAAGAAAAAATTACTACTTTAATAATATAATAATATAGAAGTAAGTAGTAATAAAGCTCTAATTAGATAACTTTTAAACTTACCTTTATTATAAGAAAGCTAGAATACTTAGGAATTAGTTACTTTAATTTCAGTAGATCTACTAGAGACCTTAATAACTTAGGGAGAACTATATACTACTATTAAAATCCTAAGAATATAAAGGGTAGCTAAGACACTTTATCCTTTAATAGGTAAACCCCTAATAGGAAGCTTATACTTAAATAGTATATTACTACTAAGTAATATATCTTACTTTAAACTACTTATAAAGCTATAGTATAGAATCTCTAATACTAATTAAGATTTCCTTATAGTTTATTATATATAATACTTAAAGTTTCTAATTAGAATACTATAGAATAAGTGTTAGGAAATTAACTAGGCTTCTTCTATTAAGATAGGTAAGATATTATAGAAAAGACTACTGAAGTTAGAGCTATCTAGTAATAATAATAGTACTAGAGGTAATAGAGCTAAAAAGGTTTTTTAGAGTAATATTTAATTTTATATAGAAGAAATTAGATAGTTTAAGCTAATATTAAGATATAATAACTTTAAATATAATTAACTAGAAAGTATTAAAACTATTTAAATAAGTATTAAGTAGTTTATTAATTTATTTAAATAATATACTCTTTAATCTCTATAATATATTATTACTACTACTATTAACCTATATTTCTATCTACTAAGTATAGTATAGGATTAATTTACTAGAGATTTATCTCTAGAATAGTAAGTATTATTATATAGCTTTTATAATAGATTAGATTTATAGGTGAAATAGCTACTAAAATATTTTTATATACTTTATACTATTATATATACTTACCTAAATTGCTTTTAGTATACCTTAGAAGATATAAGGAATAATAAGGATCTTAGATATTTTATAGCTAAAGTTAGCTAATTAGTATATACTTATAACTATCTAAAGTCTTAAATATTTAAGCTAGTTTATAACTAAATTAACTTTAATCTAATTACTAGATAACTCTAACTAACTAGCTAAGAGGATTAAAACTTTTAGTTTTAAGAACTTATAGATTACTAAAAAGGTTAGAGAAGAAATATTACTTAAGGAGGATAGAAATCCTTAATAAGGCTAATTAAGAACTCTATAGCCTTACCTTCTACTAAGAAATCCTAATACTTATAAAATAAAGTTTAAAACCTTTTTAGCTTAGCTTATATTAAGAAGGAGTTTACTAACTAAGTTAGTAATTTAGTTCTCTAACTTAGGGAAAACTAAGAGAATAATAAAGAAAAGTTTTATAACTACTTTTAGAATAATTCTAACTACTTTTAGAATAAATCTAATTAGCTAAACTTCTAGAAAAGGTTAATATATTAGTATAAGAAGGATAGTATAAACGCTATATAGGATATATACGTTTAGAATTATAATAAAACTATTAATATTATAATTATAAAGGAAATAGAGGAATAAGGATATTATATAATATATATATACTATCTTAATCTACTAACTAACCTTAAAGATATTAGCTTAGATAATAACACTTCTAATAAAGAAGAAACTAAGTTAGAGGAGGAAGTAAACTTTATTAATAATAATTTAGTAGAGAATAATTATTAGTATATCCCTAAATATAATAATACTTTTTTTTTATCTAATTACTATTATAACTACTTCCTTTTTATAGATAAGAAAAAGTAGTAGTAATATAATTACTATTTAACCTATTAGGATATAATTATTACTACTTTAAAATAATAACCTCTAGAAAGTAAGCTATAGAATACTTAAAACCCCTATAATATCTTATATAATACTACTTATATAAGGATTTAAATTAACTTAAACTTAGATAGTTTATAGATAGAGACTTATATTAATACTAAAGCTTTATAATATATTATCTAAGAGGATATTTTTCTCTTAATCTTAAAGTATATTATTAATAGAAGTAAGAAGAAGAAGCTCTTTAGTATAGGATAAGTTTAAATATTTAGTTAGGTTAATTTTAATTTATATATTTAAGGAATATAGAATAGTACTCTAGTAGTTACTATCCTTTACTTAGAAGGATAGGTTATTAAATACTTAGGTATAGGTATACTAATTAGCTAAGAATTTAATATTTATAATAGACTTAATATTCTAAATTTATAAAGAATAATCTATATAAATATATATAATAATCTTAAGATTCCTATTATTATCTTTACTAAATATTTACTAAAGAACTATACTACTTAAGTAAATATAAATATAATAATTCTACTCTACTTAAGAGCATTAGTTTTTATTTATATAGTATAAAGTTTAAAATAGAGTTACTTTTATTTTAACTTAAGTATAGTAGTATAATAAATACTATAGTAAGTTAAGATTCCTTAGTTCTTATTACTAATTACTCTTTAGAAATAATAAGGATTTAGTAAAACTAGTAACTAGGAACCCTCTAATTATTAGAAGGAGATATTATTATATTAATAGTAGCGTTTTTAGATATAGAACTAAAGGATATTATAAACTATATTTCTAAAAATATTTTAGATAATTTCCTAGAGATTTCTCTAGTAAATAAATTATTACTTAGAGATAAAGATATCTTTAAGGACTACTTTAATAAAGATTAGAAGATTAGTATTAAATAAAATAAAGAATATAAAGGAAAGTATATACTAAAAGGAGTAACTATTTTTAATTATAATAATATTTTTATTATATATATAAACTATATTATTACTAATTTCCCTTCTATTTAGAAGCTTATAAGACTTATTAAAGTTACCCTTAAGGAGGAAATAATTATTCCTCTTATCCCTAATTATTATAAATATAAGATTAGCTAATAATTATTCTTAATTAGAATAGAAGACTAGGAATTTATTAATAAAAAGATAGATAATATATATAACTATAGATAAGCTAAATAGGTTAAATTTCCTATACTATTTAGTATTTCTATTTTTATAGTATAGAGGATAGTTAATAAGAAATAGAAAGGATAGATAGTTATTAACTTCTAAGCTTTAAATAAGGTTACTATCCTAAATACTTACTCCTTACCTTTCTAATTAGAAGTAATCTAGAAGGTTAGAGGTAAGAAATATATTATTAAAGTTAACGCTTAAATATTCTTCTATTAATTTTTAGTTAAGAAGGAGTATTAAGAAAGACTTATAATAGTTAGCTATTATAGATAAGAAATATTAACTATAGTACTTATAGGATTTAAGAACTCTTTAGCTTATATATAATACTTTATTAATACCCTCTTAAGGGATTTTTAAGCCTTTACTTAGGCTTTTATTAATAATATTATTATTACTTCTAAAATAGAGGATAAGTATAAAACTTACTTAAAGGTAGTTTTTAAGGTATTAGAGGAATAAGTAGTTACTTTTTTGCTAAATAAGTCTTTTATTAGTTTCCTATTTATTAAATTACTTAGTTTTAATATAGATACTTTTAACTTTTAGAATATAGAGGATTAAGTATATATCTTTAAGCTTATAGAATTCTTTAGGAATTTTTCCTCTTTAGAGAAATAGCTAAGCTCTACTAGATATTTATATCACCTTATAACTAGATATAATACCTATAATAAGTTATTATAAACCTATAAAACTAACTTATTAGTAGAAGGTAGATATTAAGGGAAGTATATTAGGTCTACTAAGAAATATTTTTATAAAAATATTATTTTCTAACTAACTTAAGGGGAATTAGACTTATTTAAGGATATTAAGTAAGTACTTATTAAAATTAATACTTTATTTTACTATAACTTAAACTATATACTATTTATATAACTAGATACTACTTATAAATAAGGTTTTAAAGCTATACTGTTCTACTTAAAGTATAATATAGAATAGAAGCTAGATATTATAATACTATAAATAGTAGTAGAACTTATTATATTCTTTAGTTAATTATTATTTAATACTAAGTAAAAATATTAGCTAATTAAGCTAGAGGTTTTATACTTAGTCTGAATAATCTATAAAGCCTATATATTAATTTAATCTATTTAGAAAAATCTATCTATTATCCTAATAGATTATACTTCTATAGTTAAAGCTATATAATAAATAATACTATTTACTATAGACTAAAGATAAGCTAACCTCTACTTAGTTTTTATAGTAGAGTTCTTTTATTAGTTTTAACTCCTATATATTTATATCTTAGGAGTTATAAATATAGTAACTAATATATTTTCTTAAATTCTATTAAGTAATAATTATCTAGACTTAGAGGAACTAGGATAGCTTAATAAAATATAAGATAAGTTTGCTATTTATTAGTCTACTAATATAAGGATTTCCCTAGAAATATATAAGTATATCTAGAGAGGATATAAAGATATACTTAAGTAGAAGGAATATATTAATATATTAAAAACTATAAACCTTAACTTCTACTTACTTTTTAACTTAGACTAAAGACTATTATATTTTATAGAAACTAATAGAAAATAAAAACTTTATATTCTAAATAAAGTAACTTAAAACCTTATTATAGCTACTTATAATAAGAATTAGTATTATAGTANATAAGAGAGTATAATATAAACTATAAGATAAGTTTATTATTAATAATATAATAACTAAGATTAAGAAATACTATAAAACTTATCTTATATATAGACTATTTAGAAAGGATAGAGGTAAATTAATTAGTAGCCTTTAGCTTATTATAATATTTTTAATTCCCTTTTATATAATTATAATAGACTTTATTATAAAACTATTTAAGGTTTCTATTAATAATACTATTTAGAAACTATTAAGATTTACCTTTTATAACTTAGTAATAACTATTACTAATAAGTTCTTTAAGTCTATTATAATTATACTAAGAAACACTTTATATATAGCTATAGAATAAGTATTAGTCTTTATTAAGATACTTATGCTCTATAACTAAGGAATTCCCTATAGTATTATCTTAGATTAAGACCTTAAGTTTCTATTAGAATTTTAATAAACTTTATAAAAAAAAATAAATACTAAGCTGAAATTTTTAATAGTATACTACTTATAGACTAATAGCTAGTTTAAAAAGAAGAACTAAATAATTAAAGTATACCTCTAAGCTTAATATATAACTTTCCTTAATAAAACCTAGATTTATAGTATTATATCTATCTAATTCAGCCTTAATAATATATATATAGCTATAATTAAATACTCCCCTAATAAGCTTATATATAGCTTTAAGACTAATAAGCTACTAAACCTCTTAAGTAATATTAATATTATTTCTAACTATAACTTACTCTAAGAGGAAATAAAGATCTCTATTATAGAAAAGTAGATATATATAAAATAAATTTTTAATAAAGAATATTAATATATTATATTTAGACTAAGAGATTTTATATATCTCTGTTTTAGAAAAAGGTATTAGCTACTAGGGAAATTATTACTAAAAATATCCCCTTAGTATATTAAACTAATTAAAATACTTAAATAAGTTAAACTATTAGTATATTAGTTAGACCTCTTATTAATAATAAATATCTACTTAATTATTTTAATTATATATCTTATCTTAGTAATAAACCTATAGGATAATCCCTTCTATAGAATACTACTACTAGCTATCTTAGTTAATATAGATAACCTAAAGTAAGCTAAATAGAGGGATTAGTTTATATATTATAAGATTAAAAGGATCTTAGATAAGTATATTCTCTATTAAGGTAGAGGATTAAATAAAATATAATATCTAATTAAGTAGAAGGATTTCCTATATTTCTATAATATATAGATAGATATAGACGCTATAAAAGCTAATAAATTAATTAAATTATTTAAATAATAATTTATAGAAGTATAAACTAAATATAACTATAGTAAACCTATTTTAATTCTATTTACTAAATAATCCTCTTCTTTAGAACTAAAGGAATTACTAGTTAATAATTAGAGAAAGAGAAGTAAATTAAAATATAGTAAAGGAATAATCTACTTATATATATCTAAAAGGATTTTACTAGGATTTCCTTAGAATAATAGATAAAGGAATTCTCTAAGAAATTAAAGAGTAGTATCTATATATCTAGATTAATAAAGTAGATTATCTCCTAAAAAAGCGCTCTATTATTTATATAGGCTAGCTGCTAGCTAATAAAACTATATAGTCTAAATAATACCTTCTAAGAGCTTTAATATTATAATAATAGGTATAATAATACTAAATAGCTTTTTCTTTAAGAAATCTCTAAAAAAGAGCATACTAAGCCTTACTTTTAGTAATAATATACCTTCTATTTTTTACTTTTTATTTTTTTTTTAACTACTTATAACTTTTATTTTTCTTTCTCTTCTTCACTATTACTAGCCTATATTACCCCCTTATTATAAGAAGGAAATATACTTATAATATAGTTATTATTTTTACTAAGCCTTTAATAAGATATACTTTATTTTAAATTTATCTTAAACTTTATATATTAATTCCTATCTAAGGATTATCTTTATTATATTAAGTACTACCTCTATTTTAAGTATAATTATAACCTCTATAACCTTAGTTTTAAAGGATACTTCTATACTATTTATATTTATAGAAGTAAGGAAGAGCTATTAAGAAATAGTAAGGTTATTAGATCTATTATCACTAATCTCCTAAAGAATAACCCTACTTAAACTAATAATTACTACTATTAAGCTATCTAACTAGGATATTTTAACCTTAAGTATTTATAAATCTAGTTTACTATTTTTTAGTTATAAAACTATTTTAATACTTCTAAGGATATAAATATTACTTACTAAGTTTATATAGAGAACTTATAGCTAAATATTATTTTTACTAAAGGTTATAAGATATTTTTAGTCCTTAAGAACTAGCTAGTTTACTTAATTCTTTAGTTACTAACTCTTATACTTAGTATTTATACTACTAACCTTACGCTTTAGACTTTAATTTCTAAAGAGGATTTTAACCTTTCTATAGATACTTAAGACTTCTTATATAAATTAGATTTCTTAGAGAATTCCTAAGAAGAAGATAATAATATACTTAGTATAGCTCCTACTCTTATTAATAACTATACTCCTAGTAGTACTTACTTATATAATAGCTATAACTAATATATTAAAAAAGAAGATATTAACTACCTTTTTACTATAGTTAAGTTAATCTATAAAGCTACTATAAACTTTACTAATAAGGACCTTAACTAAAAGAAGTATTATAATATCTTAATAAACTTTATTAAGAAGAACTTAAATATACCTAAGAAGCTATAAAAGTCTCTCTTTAGTAAGGATATCTAAGAGATAAATATAGAAGAGTATTTTACTACCCTTATATAGTTAGCTAAAGCTTCTAATAATAAGAAGTATTACTTTAATAAGATTAATAATATACCTATTAGCTAAGGTATCCTATTTTTATTTATACTTTAGACTACTACTACTAATAAAACTACTAAAGCCCTTAATACTTCTAATATTATACTTAAAAAGATTAAAGAGAAAAACTACCTTCTTAATTAGTAGTAATACTTAAATAATACCTTTTATAATAATATTACTTTATTTTATACTTAAATTAAACCTAATTTCTTCTACCTCCTCTCTTAAAGTATAAACCTTTACTTTATTATATTTAATTTTTAAGGTATTATCTACTATAAGCTAGTTATAATAACTCTATATAAGATTCTCTCTACCCTCTAAGATATTAAGTTCTTTATAATTAATTTTAGCTTCTTAAGCTTAATTAACTTACTTAAGAGTAATACTTTTATTACTAAATTCTCTATTTATTAGGCTAAAGAGAATAAGCTATAATTTACTTATAACACTAATAATAAGGAGCTTATAAAAGAGGTTTATAAGTAGAATATTATAGAGGAGTCTTAAATACTTTTTACCTCTTTTTCCTTTAGCTAAATTAAGGGTTATTAAGCTTTTTATTATACTTTAGCTAATAATATCTTAGCTTAAGCTATAATTAATAAGTCTTATAATAACTTTATTAAATTCCTAGAGATTATAGATAAGGAATATAATAATAATATTACTACTACTTCTAGTTAAGTTAAGCTTAAGATATTTACTACCCTTAAGAAATAAATATATAGGGATTATATTAAGGTAGAAGTTTATATATAGTGATATTAATAGGAAGGGAGAAGCTTATAAGTTAAATTAAGTAAATAGATATAGAAAGTAAAATAAGATAGATTTTATAGGATTTACTTTCTTAATAATTTATTTCTTTTATAATTTCTATATAGTTTTACTTTTAGTATTCTTCTCCTATAAACTTTATTATACTTAAATTCTCCTATATTACTTCTTATAGCTAAGCTAGCTTAGTAACTTTACTTATTAGTAGTATTAATCTAAGTAAATATTTTCTACTTTTTTACTATAACTTCTACTTAAACTATTACTTAATAATACTATTAAGAAGGCTTATTAATAAACTTCCTAAATCTATATAGTTACTATTACTATTACTACTATTCCTCTATAAGGTTTACTATGAATTCCCTACTAACTTATGCTATTATAATTACTATTACTTCTCTGCGATTTTACTATAATTTCCTTATAAAATTATATAATTACTACTACTACTATTTCTCTACGATTTCACTATAATTTCCCCCTATTAGAATAGCTTATTAGTATTAAAGTTTATAGATAAAATTTACTCTTTTTATAGAGAGGTAATTATTATACTATAGTTTAGGATTTCCTTATAATTTCCTAGAGGGGATTAAGTATAGGATTTCCCTAGGATTTCTCTAGGAAACTATATATAGAATCCTAAGAGATTTCTTAGAGATTTCCCTAAGATTTCCCTAGGAAATACTTAGAGTATTCTTTAGAGAAATCTCCTAGGAATCCTTTAGAAGAGGTATTATAATATTATATCTTTTTACTTATGCTTATATATAATAAGGGAATTAATATATTATAATAACTCTAGTTATTATTACTTATATAGTTAGTAGGTTTCCTCCTCTAGTAGGGAAAAGTAAGGGGAAAGATAATCTAAAATATAACCTACTAAACTGCTAATTATATAAGGT
>NW_025544748.1:0-1362 GCF_011800055.1 Colletotrichum gloeosporioides | reverse complement strand
TTTATATTTATATTTATAATAGTATTATCCTTTAATTTTAAAAGGCTTTATATATATATATATCTTAAACGTTTATATTATGTTGGCAGTCTGGTTAACCTGTATAAGTAGGTATTGCAGTTCACTCTATACTCGTTTTCCTAGTACTTTAAACCTAATAGTAGCACTTTAACCTATGCTTGATCTCGATAAAGTAAATAAATAAATCTCAGTATAACTAGTTGTTAACGCTTAGTTTAACTTATCCCTAGCTATATAGAAGAGGGTAGGCAGGTAGGTAGTAGAGCGGTAAAACGTACTAGCGAGAGCGTTGTTTGTAATATTATTATTTATAAAGGCGTTATCTATAACGCAGCTGGAGCCTAGTGATAGCTTAAACCTACACTTAAGGGCGTAAACTTAATAGTGTGACTCTTTGCTACTGTGGCTAAAAGGGTTCTTATGGCTATAGTATGAGAACTTAACTGTTTAAATGAGGCCTTAAGCTTATTCCTTATATCCTCCTATATGCGCTATAACTGCGATAACTTTCCTAGCTTTCCTACTTATTATAACTCTATATAGGCTGAGTAAGGCTGCGCTAGATAACTTAATCTATAAGACTAAAGTTAATAAAATTAAGGGCTCTAAGTATAGCAACCTTCTCTATACTAATAAGAAAACTCTCCTCAAATTCGCCTAGAAGTACCTGCTTAAGATAGCTAATAAGAGCGATATAATAGAGTTATATAGCTTTGAGATTAATATAGAGATAGTTGAGGTTATTAATAACGATCTTAATACCTGTGATTACTTTATAGGCTTCCTTGAGATAGCTAAGGCGGCCTAAGCAGAACGTTAGTAAGTTAGGAAGGGTGAATTTAATGTTAAGAGTATAGCTGATGGCGGTAGGGCTTTTCTTATGTTAAGACTACGTAGTAGGGCGGAAGATATTATAACAGCGTAATAGCATGGAGGCCTTAGGGCCCCTACGCCTAGCAGAGCTTATAGCGCAGACGTCTAAACAGTGGAGGAGACTTAGAAGATGGGCGTGGATTGAATATGGCGTGAGAAATGGAGGAGACTGATGTAGATGGAAGTGGCTGGAGGAAGATGGTTAACTTAGCTTGTTGTAATGGTTGAAGTTGGAGGAGCGTGGAGGTGAAGAAGATGTCTAAGTAGTTATGTGACCTGAAGGTTGTTAGCAGAGGGCGAGGGGACCAGTCTAGCTTTTGCAGTTAATACTAGTTAAATTTCATAATATAAGGCCAGCAGCCTAAACGTTTATACTATAGTTAGAGGCTATTATTATTATTATTATTTATATTATTATGATTTATAGTATTATATATATAGTTATTATTATTATTAATAGGAAATTAG
>NW_025544747.1:65189-65914 GCF_011800055.1 Colletotrichum gloeosporioides | reverse complement strand
AGAATAGTCTACTATTTCAGCTTAATTTATATAAATATAAGTATTTAATTAACTTAAGAGCTCTTATAAAGATAGAAGCTTATTATTATCTAAATTATTAATCACTTAAGGGTATTAAGGTAAAGAAGTAGTCTCTTAGTAAATATATTTAGATTATATTCTAAATATATTTAATAACTTATTAGATATTACTGAGATTGTTTATTTATATATTCTTATTTTTATACCTATTATATCTAAAATACTTAATAATAATAATAATAATAATAATAAGTCTTTAGTATTACTTAGGTCTATATTAGGAAGATTATCTATAAGTAGTCCTAATTTAGATAGATTATCTAATAGTATTTAATAAAAGTTTATTTANATTTAATTAAGATAAAATATAGATATATACCTTTTATCTCTATAATTTACTACTAACTTAGTATACCTTAATAATTAATAATATAGATAACTTAATAAAAGTCTTTTATATATTAAGCTAAAGTTAATTAATTTATAAAATAAGCTTAATTATAATAAGAATATATTAAAACTATAGCTAAATAGCTATTATAAAGGTATACCTACTCACTATATATAGAGAGTAAAAACCTTATTATTATAATATTTTAGAAATTAATAAAAGACTTCCCTTAATTAGATATATATATAGCTATATTTATTTATTATAAATACTAGCTATTAGTTTAGATATTACTTAAGTTTAAGATATTATT